>NW_025748551.1:0-33409 GCF_021184085.1 Oncorhynchus gorbuscha
GTACCAGATCAATGGGCTGCTATATACAGGGAGTGCCAGTACCAGATCACTGTGGAGCTATAAACAGGGAGTACCAGTACCAGATCAATGTGGAGCTATATACAGGGAATACCAGTACCAGATCAATGTGGAGCTATATACAGGGAGTACCAGTACCAGATCAATGTGGAGCTATATACAGGGAGTGCCAGTACCAGATCAATGTGGAGCTATATACAGGGAGTGCCAGTACCAGATCACTGTGGAGCTATAAACAGGGAATACCAGTACCAGATCAATGTGGAGCTATAAACAGGGAGTACCAGTACCAGATCAATGTGGAGCTATAAACAGGGAGTACCAGATCACTGTGGAGCTATAAACAGGAGTACCAGTACCAGATCAATGTGGAGCTATATACAGGGAGTGCCAGTACCAGATCAATGTGGAGCTATAAACAGGGAGTACCAGATCAATGTGGAGCTATAAACAGGGAGTACCAGTACCAGATCAATGTGGAGCTATAAACAGGGAGTACCAGATCAATGTGGAGCTATATACAGGGAGTACCAGTACCAGATCAATGTGGAGCTATAAACAGGGAGTACCAGTACCAGATCAATGTGGAGCTATATACAGGGAGTACCAGTACCAGATCAATGTGGAGCTATATACAGGGAGTACCAGTACCAGATCAATGTGGAGCTATATACAGGGAGTACCAGTACCAGATCACTGTGGAGCTATAAACAGGGAGTACCAGTACCAGATCAATGTGGAGCTATATACAGGGAGTACCAGTACCAGATCAATGTGGAGCTATATACAGGGAGTACCAGTACCAGATCAATGTGGAGCTATATACAGGGAGTACCAGTACCAGATCAATGTGGAGCTATATACAGGGAGTACCAGTACCAGATCAATGTGGAGCTACAGTGGGAAGAAAAAGTACCTTTAACTGGGGTTATTCAGACCAGTGTTTCAGTGTTGTGTTATGAGACATCAGAGCCTTTGACTGGGGTTATTCAGACCAGTGTTTCAGTGTTGTGTCTTGAGACATCAGAGCCTTTGACTGGGGTTATTCATTACATTTTACATTTACATCAGACCAGTGTTTCAGTGTTGTGTTATGAGACATCAGAGCCTTTGACTGGGGTTATTCAGACCAGTCAGTGCTTCAGTGTATTCAGGACCTTGGAAAGCAGCCTGCAGCAAAGCAGTGCATCTTGCTTAAGGATTGGCCCCTTTCTTGAGAGAGGGGGGAGAGACCAGAAAGACCAGATCAGATGAGGAGTGAGATACGAGAGAGAGTGACCAGAGAGAGAGAGAGAGAGTGGAGAGATATACAGGAGTACCAGTACCAGAGTCACTGTGAGAGCTATATACAGAGAGAGAGAGAGATCAATGTGGAGAGATAGACAGAGAGAGAGAGAGAGTGAGAAAGACACACACACACACAGGAACGGCAGAGAGAAAGCTGTGTATAGGGATGTGGTTTTCTATTTTTGTGACCTCCATCTCTCTAGCAATTATCACTGTCACCATGGCAACCATTAGGCCAACTCACTCCAAGCAGTATGTTGCAGACCTGGGTTCAAATACTATTTCCAATCAATTCAAATACTTGATCTATGTTTGATTGAGCTTGATTGGCGGATGCCCCCCGTTGATCCCAGTAGATGTACTCTTTGTGGGTGTTCTCTATAGAACAAGGCTCAAACCCTTTCCAAACCTACACCGTTCATAGATCACTTCCTCTCTCACTCTTCTACCTGACTATAGAAAAGCGGTCTTCAGTAAATTCCAGACCACTAGTAGCTTACAACTTATTTCAAGGGGAGATTCAAAGAAACACATTCAATTGCTAACCTTTCTAGTGAAAGGTAACAGTAGCCACTGCAGAAAGCTTGGTGGGTGACCTTTCTGCAGCCGAATGATAATGATGTTACCAGGAAGATTATTCAAATCCCTTTCAAGGCAAAGAGGTTGAATTGAGACACGTTGGTCAGTGATAATAACAAGCCCATGTCCTCCAAGTAGGCTGCTCTCTCTGCATCTGAACAAACTGATAGTGACATTCTTCCATCTCATAATTGTGTTAAAATGATGTCCATCTCTTCAGACACGCTATTGATCATTTATTCAAATGTCTGTTTCTATTGATTTGTGTGTGTAAAAGTCCTCATCCTCCACCTTCTAATGCAGTCTGAGTAGAAAGCCCCCGTCTGGGGTCGTTGTGTTGACCAGCAAGTAAACACTGGCTCACAGCAACACAGAACCAATAGAATAGTCGCAAAAGTGTAATCTCCACCCATCTGGCAATCAAGGCAGGCTAAAACAAATGCTCAAAGTATTCGAAAGATATTGAATAGTATTTAAATCCAGATTGGATATCTTGCTGATTTAGTCCCGCATCATTGATTCAATGGATTCGTCTTCCTTTTGATCTGACCTACTGAAGAACTAATGTCTTCTTAGATAAGGAGAGGGAAGTGAATACAACACCGTGGCATTGTGTGGTATTTCTGAATTGGCAATGTGCCTGAGAGAGTAGGCATGTTATGCAGGTGAATGAGGACCCAAAAGCGACTTGGCGAAAACAGAGTCTTTAATCCAGTAAGAAACTTTACAAAACAAAAAGCATAATACTACTCGTAAAGACGAGAACAGACTGGAGACTTGATCGAGAACTGCAGGTTGCCTCGGGAAGGCACTTGAACCTAGCAGACTCAGACACCTGCTCACCACGCAGCATCTGAGGGAAACACGACACGACAGGGCAAAACATAGACACAGCACGGTGAATTATAGATGAGGATCCGACAGGGCAGGAACGGAAAACAAGGAGAGAAATAGGGACTCTAATCAGGGAAAAGGATCGGGAACAGGTGTGGGAAGACTAAATGATGATTAGGGGAATAGGAACAGCTGGGAGCAGGAACGGAACGATAGAGAGAAGAGAGAGCGAGAGAGTGAGAGAGAGGGGGGGAGAGAGGGATAGAAAGAGGAAAGAACCTAATAAGACCAGCAGAGGGAAACGAATAGAAGGGAAGCACAGGGACAAGACATGATAATTAATGACAAAACATGACAAGGCAGACTTCAGGCACTTAAACTTTGTTCTCACTTCTCACCAAACTTGTTCTAACAGATATATCTAAAATGAGTCTCCTAAAATTGCAGGGAGCTTAGCAACCAACTATTGTAGGCCCCACACTAGCATACCACATAGAATGAATCAAGGCTATTACAATTTAAAGTTTAACAGTTTAGTCATTTAGCAGAGGCTCTTATCCAGAGCGAGTCAAAATTCATCTTAAGATAGCTAGGTGGGACAACCACATTTCATGGTCATAGTAAGTACACTTTTCCTCAGTAAAGTAGCTATCAGCTGTTCGCTGCCCTGGCCCCCCAATGGTGGAACAAACTCCCTCACGAGGACAGCGGAGTCAATCACCACCTTCCGGAGACACCTGAAACCCCACCTCTTTAAGGAATACCTAGGATAGGATAAGTAATCCCTCTCACCCCACCCCCCCTAAGTTTTAGATGCACTATTGTTAAGTGACTGTCCCACTGGATGTCATAAGGTGAATGCACCAATTTGTAAGTCGCTCTGGATAAGAGCGTCTGCTAAATGACTTAAATGTAAATGTAAATGTAAGGTCAGAGCAAGTAAGGAAAATAATAAAAAGTCAAGTGTTAGTTATCTATGTATTGGACTAGCATTGTGATTAGTTATCGATGTATTGGACTAGCATTGTGATTAGTTATCGATGTATTGGACTAGCATTGTGATTAGTTATCGATGTATTGGACTAGCATTGTGATTAGTTATCTATGTATTGGGCTAGCATTGTGATCAGTTATCTATGTATTGGACTAGCATTGTGATTAGTTATCTATGTATTGGACTAGCATTGTGATTAGTTATCTATGTATTGGACTAGCATTGTGATTAGTTATCTATGTATTGGGCTAGCATTGTGATTAGTTATCTATGTATTGGACTAGCATTGTGATTAGTTATCTATGTATTGGGCTAGCATTGTGATTAGTTATCTATGTATTGGGCTAGCATTGTGATTAGTTATCGATGTATTGGACTAGCATTGTGATTAGTTATCGATGTATTGGACTAGCATTGTGATTAGTTATCGATGTATTGGACTAGCATTGTGATTAGTTATCGATGTATTGGACTAGCATTGTGATTAGTTATCGATGTATTGGACTAGCATTGTGATTAGTTATCGATGTATTGGACTAGCATTGTGATTAGTTATCGATGTATTGGACTAGCATTGTGATTAGTTATCTATGTATTGGACTAGCATTGTGATTAGTTATCGATGTATTGGACTAGCATTGTGATTAGTTATCGATGTATTGGACTAGCATTGTGATTAGTTATCGATGTATTGGACTAGCATTGTGATTAGTTATCGATGTATTGGACTAGCATTGTGATTAGTTATCGATGTATTGGACTAGCATTGTGATTAGTTATCTATGTATTGGACTAGCATTGTGATTAGTTATCGATGTATTGGACTAGCATTGTGATTAGTTACCGATGTATTGGACTAGCATTGTGATCAGTTATCTATGTATTGGACTAGCATTGTGATTAGTTATCGATGTATTGGACTAGCATTGTGATTAGTTATTTATGTATTGGACTAGCATTGTGGTCCTTCTGTAGCTCAGTTGGTAGAGCATGGCGCTTGTAACGCCAGGGTAGTGGGTTCGATTCCCGGGACCACCCATACGTAGAATGTATGCACACATGACTAAGTCGCTTTGGATAAAAGCGTCTGCTAAATGGCATATATATATATATATATATATATATATATATTAGTTATCAATGTATTGTTGCTAGCATTGTGATTAGTTATCGATGTATTGGACTAGCATTGTAAGTGGTATGCTAGCGTGCATACTGAAACATACAGGCCTGTTACTACATCCATATTGACTTCAGTATACAGTATGTACAACTATCTAGCTCTGGGAAAATGTAGCTGTGATATATTGACTTCAGTATACTGTATGTACAACTATCTAGCTCTGGGAAAATGTGTGGCATGTTGACAGGCTTGTTGACAAAATAGTCTTCATTGGGGAAATGACTATGGTAGACTGTGTCAGGTCCCAGCGGTTTTAGAGGGCAGAGAGGTTAACCAGGGGCTGTAAAACACAGCATCAACATAACCACACTGCTCCTGCCCTGCCTTGCCTGATTTCCCCTCTCATTGCCAGTGTTCAACTCTCCAGAGGCCTGCTGAAGGCTAAAAACACAGTGGAAAGTAGTGTGAACTAGAAGTCTGTCATCAGACAGCAGGTGTCTCAGTGGAGGGACCCTACTTAGTCCACTATGGCCTGGTGCCAGATCTGTTAGTGCTGTCTGTAGGGGTCTCAGTGGAGGGACAACTGTAGTCCACTATGGCCTGGTGCCAGATCTATTAGTGCTGTCTGTGGCGTCTCAGTGGAGGGACCCTACTGAAGTCCACTAGATCTGTTAGTGCTGTCTGTAGGGGTCTCAGTGGAGGGACCCTACTGTAGTCCACTATGGCCTGGTGCCAGATCTGTTAGTGCTGTCTGTAGGGGTCTCAGTGGAGGGACCCTACTGTAGTCCACTATGGCCTGGTGCCAGATCTGTTAGTGCTGTCTGTAGGGGTCTCAGTGGAGGGACCCTACTGTGTCCACTATGGCCTGGTACCAGATCTGTTAGTGCTGTCTGTAGGGGTCTCAGTGGAGGGACCCTACTGTAGTCCACTATGGCCTGGTGCCAGATCTGTTAGTGCTGTCTGTAGGCGTCTCAGTAGTCCACTATGGCCTGGTACCAGATCTGTAGTGCTGTCTGTAGGAGTATTGGGAAAGATAGCACTAACAGATCAAATGAAATCAATTTATATTTGTCACATGTTTTGTAAACAACAGGTAGACTAACAGTGCTCACTTAGCAGAGTCCCTTCCCAACAATGCAGAGTTAAAGATAAAGATACAAAATATATATTTTAAATAGAAATAGTGAATAATAGTGAAATGAGGAAAGAAAACACAATGAATAAGAATAATGAGTAAATAAAATGGCAACATATAGGGAGTAGCAGTACAGAGTCGATGTGCAGGGGTCAGTAATTATGTACTTATACGTAGGGTAAAGTGACTAGGCAACAGGATAGATAAAGTACGGGTCGATGTGCAGGGGTATTGGGTAATGATGTACTTAGTTATCTAGGGGTAAAGTGACTAGGCAACAGAATAGATAAGCAGTATCGATGTGCAGGGATACGAGGTAATGATGTACTTATACGTAGGGGTAAAGTGACTAGACAACATATAGGGAGTAGCAGTACAGAGTCAATGTGCAGGGGTACGAGGTAATGATGTACTTATACGTAGGGGTAAAGTGACTAGGCAACAGGATAGATAAGCAGTATTGGACTCGATGTGCAGGGTACGAGGTAATGATGTACTTATACGTAGGGGTAAAGTGACTAGGCAACAGGATATATAAGCAGTACAGAGTCAATGTGCAGGGGTAGCGAGGTAATGATGTACTTATACGTAGGGGTAAAGTGACTAGGCAACAGGATAGATAAGCAGTACAGAGTCTATGTGCAGGGGTACGATAATGATGTACTTATACGTAGGGGTAAAGTGACTAGGCAACAGGATAGATAAGCAGTACGGAGTCGATGTGCAGGGTACGAGGTAATGATGTACTTATACGTAGGGGTAAAGTGACTAGGCAACAGGATAGATAAGCAGTACAGAGTCGATGTGCAGGGGTACGAGGTAATGATGTACTTATACGTAGGGGTAAAGTGACTAGGCAACAGGATAGATAAGCAGTACAGAGTCAATGTGCAGGGGTACGAGGTAATTATGTACTTATACGTAGGGGTAAAGTGACTAGGCAACAGGATAGATAAGCAGTACAGAGTCAATGTGCAGGGGTAGCAATTATGTACTTATACCTAGGGGTAAAGTGACTAGGCAACAGGATAGATAAGCAGTACAGAGTCGATGTGCAGGGTACGAGGTAATTATGTACTTATATGTATCTGACTAGGCAACAGGATAGATAAGCAGTACAGAGTCAATGTGCAGGGGTTACGAGGTAATTATGTACTTATACGTAGGGGTAAAGTGACTAGGCAACAGGATAGATAAGCAGTACAGAGTCAATGTGCAGGGTACGAGGTAATTATGTACTATACGTAGGGGTAAAGTGACTAGGCAACAGGATAGATAAGCAGTACAGAGTCGATGTGCAGATTAGTGCGATAATTATGTACTTATACGTAGGGTTAAAGTGACTAGGCAACAGGATAGATAAGCAGTACAGAGTCGATGTGCAGGGGTGGTAATTATGTACTTATACGTAGGGGTAAAGTGACTAGGCAACAGGATAGATAAGCAGTACAGAGTCGATGTGCAGGGGTACAGGTAATTATGTACTTATACGTAGGGGTAAAGTGACTAGGCAACAGGATATATAAGCAGTACAGAGTCGATGTGCAGGGTGCGAGGTAATTATGTACTTATACGTAGGGGTAAAGTGACTAGGCAACAGGATAGATAAGCAGTACAGAGTCGATGTGCAGGGTGGCTTATGTACTTATACGTAGGGGTAAAGTGACTAGGCAACAGGATAGATAAGCAGTACAGAGTCAATGTGCAGGGTGCGAATAATTATGTACTTATACGTAGGGGTAAAGTGACTAGGCAACAGGATAGATAAGCAGTACAGAGTCAATGTGCAGGGTGCGAGGTAATTATGTACTTATACGTAGGGGTAAAGTGACTAGGCAACAGGATAGATAAGCAGTACAGAGTCGATGTGCAGGGGTACGAGGTAATTATGTACTTATACGTAGGGGTAAAGTGACTAGGCAACAGGATAGATAAGCAGTACAGAGTCGATGTGCAGGGGTACGAGGTAATGATGTACTTATACGTAGGGGTAAAGTGACTAGGCAACAGAATAGATAAGCAGTACGGAGTCGATGTGCAGGGGTACGAGGTAATGATGTACTTATACGTAGGGGTAAAGTGACTAGACAACATATAGGGAGTAGCAGTACAGAGTCAATGTGCAGGGGTACGAGGTAATGATGTACTTATACGTAGGGGTAAAGTGACTAGGCAACAGGATAGATAAGCAGTACGGAGTCGATGTGCAGGGGTACGAGGTAATGATGTACTTATACGTAGGGGTAAAGTGACTAGGCAACAGGATATATAAGCAGTACAGAGTCAATGTGCAGGGGTACGAGGTAATGATGTACTTATACGTAGGGGTAAAGTGACTAGGCAACAGGATAGATAAGCAGTACAGAGTCTATGTGCAGGGGTCCAGGTAATGATGTACCGTAGGGGTAAAGTGACTAGGCAACAGGATAGATAAGCAGTACGGTCGATGTGCAGGGGTACGAGGTAATGATGTACTTATACGTAGGGGTAAAGTGACTAGGCAACAGGATAGATAAGCAGTACAGAGTCGATGTGCAGGGGTACGAGGTAATGATGTACTTATACGTAGGGGTAAAGTGACTAGGCAACAGGATAGATAAGCAGTACAGAGTCAATGTGCAGGGTCCAGAGGTAATTATGTACTTATACGTAGGGGTAAAGTGACTAGGCAACAGGATAGATAAGCAGTACAGAGTCAATGTGCAGGGGTACCAATTATGTACTTATACCTAGGGGTAAAGTGACTAGGCAACAGGATAGATAAGCAGTACAGAGTCGATGTGCAGGGGTACGAGGTAATTATGTACTTATATGTAGGGGTAAAGTGACTAGGCAACAGGATAGATAAGCAGTACAGAGTCAATGTGCAGGGGTACGAGGTAATTATGTACTTATACGTAGGGGTAAAGTGACTAGGCAACAGGATAGATAAGCAGTACAGAGTCAATGTGCAGACCCTTATGTACTTATACGTAGGGGTAAAGTGACTAGGCAACAGGATAGATAAGCAGTACAGAGTCGATGTGCAGGGGTACGAGGTAATTATGTGTCTTATACGTAGGGTTAAAGTGACTAGGCAACAGGATAGATAAGCAGTACAGAGTCGATGTGCAGGGGTAGGTAATTATGTACTTATACGTAGGGGTAAAGTGACTAGGCAACAGGATAGATAAGCAGTACAGAGTCGATGTGCAGGGGTACGAGGTAATTATGTACTTATACGTAGGGGTAAAGTGACTAGGCAACAGGATATATAAGCAGTACAGAGTCGATGTGCAGGGGTACGAGGTAATTATGTACTTATACGTAGGGGTAAAGTGACTAGGCAACAGGATAGATAAGCAGTACAGAGTCGATGTGCAGGGGTACGAGGTAATTATGTACTTATACGTAGGGGTAAAGTGACTAGGCAACAGGATAGATAAGCAGTACAGAGTCAATGTGCAGGGGTAAGAATTATGTACTTATACGTAAATAAAGTGACTAGGCAACAGGATAGATAAGCAGTACAGAGTCAATGTGCAGGGGTACGAGGTAATTATGTACTTATACGTAGGGGTAAAGTGACTAGGCAACAGGATAGATAAGCAGTACAGAGTCAATGTGCAGGGGTACGAGGTAATTATGTACTTATACGTAGGGGTAAAGTGACTAGGCAACAGGATAGATAAGCAGTACAGAGTCGATGTGCAGGGGTACGAGGTAATTATGTACTTATACGTAGGGGTAAAGTGACTAGGCAACAGGATAGATAAGCAGTACAGAGTCGATGTGCAGGGGTACGAGGTAATTATGTACTTATACGTAGGGGTAAAGTGACTAGGCAACAGGATATATAAGCAGTACAGAGTCGATGTGCAGGGGTACGAGGTAATTATGTACTTATACGTAGGGGTAAAGTAACTAGGCAACAGGATAGATAAGCAGTACAGAGTCGATGTGCAGGGAGTGCAGGTAATTATGTACTTATACGTAGGGGTAAAGTGACTAGGCAACAGGATAGATAATAGACTGAGCTGCAGAAGCAGCGTATGTGGGGCAGTAGCAGCAGTGTGTGTGTGTGTGTGTGTGTGTGTGTGTGTGTGTGTGTGTGTGTGTGTGTGTGTGTGTGTGTGTGTGTGTGTGTGTGTGTGTGTGTGTGTGTGTGTGTGTGTGTGTGTGTGTGTGTGTGTGTGTGTGTGTGTGTGTGTGTCAGTATGCATGTTGTGTGTGTGTGGATGGATGTAGTGTGTGTGTAATGCTTGTTGAGGTGTCAGTGTATGTGAGTGGGTGGAGTAGGTGTGAGTGAGTGGGTGGAGTCAGAGTCAGTGCAAGATATTCTGGGACCAGCCTTCAACAAGCTTCCCACAATAAGTTGGGGGAATTTTGGCCCATTCCTCCTGACAGAGCTTGTGTAACTGAGTCAGGTTTGTAGGCCTCCTTGCTTGTACACGCTTTTTCAGTTCTGCCCACAAATTTTCCATGGGATTGAGGTAAGGGCTTTGTGATGGCTACTCCAATACCTTGACTTTGTTGTCTTTAAGTCATTTTGCCACAACTTTGGAAGTATGCTTGGGGTCATTGTCCATTTGCAACCAAGCTTTAACTTCCTGACTGATGTCTTGAGATGTTGCTTCAATATACAGTGCCTTGCGAAAGTATTCGGCCCCCTTGAACTTTGCGACCTTTTGCCACATTTCAGGCTTCAAACATAAAGATATAAAACTGTATTTTTTTGTGAAGAATCAACAACAAGTGGGACACAATCATGAAGTGGAACGACATTTATTGGATATTTCAAACTTTTTTAACAAATCAAAATCCCTTTACTTTCAGTGCAGCAAACTCTCTCCAGAAGTTCAGTGAGGATCTCTGAATGATCCAATGTTGACCTAAATGACTAATGACGATAAATACAATCCACCTGTGTGTAATCAAGTCTCCGTATAAATGCACCTGCACTGTGATAGTCTCAGAGGTCCGTTAAAAGTGCAGAGAGCATCATGAAGAACAAGGAACACACCAGGCAGGTCCGAGATACTTTTGTGAAGAAGTTTAAAGCCGGATTTGGATACAAAAAGATTTCCCAAGCTTTAAACATCCCAAGGAGCACTGTGCAAGCGATAATATTGAAATGGAAGGAGTATCAGACCATTGCAAATCTACCAAGACCTGGCCGTCCCTCTAAACTTTCAGCTCATACAAGGAGAAGACTGATCAGAGATGCAGCCAAGAGGCCCATGATCACTCTGGATGAACTGCAGAGATCTACAGCTGAGGTGGGACACTCTGTCCATAGGACAACAATCAGTCGTATATTGCACAAATCTGGCCTTTATGGAAGAGTGGCAAGAAGAAAGCCATTTCTTAAAGATATCCATAAAAAGTGTTGTTTAAAGCTTGCCACAAGCCACCTGGGAGACACACCAAACATGTGGAAGAAGGTGCTCTGGTCAGATGAAACCAAAAATTGAACTTTTTGGCAACAATGCAAAACGTTATGTTTGGCGTAAAAGCAACACAGCTCATCACCCTGAACATACCATCCCCACTGTCAAACATGGTGGTGGCAGCATCATGGTTTGGGCCTGCTTTTCTTCAGCAGGGACAGGGAAGATGGTTAAAATTGATGGGACGATGGATGGAGCCAAATACAGGACCATTCTGGAAGAAAACCTGATGGAGTCTGCAAAAGACCTGAGACTGGGACGGAGATTTGTCTTCCAACAAGACAATGATCCAAAACATAAAGCAAAATCTACAATGGAATGGTTCAAAAATAAACATATCCAGGTGTTAGAATGGCCAAGTCAAAGTCCAGACCTGAATCCAATCGAGAATCTGTGGAAAGAACTGAAAACTGCTGTTCACAAATGCTCTCCATCCAACCTCACTGAGCTCGAGCTGTTTTGCAAGGATGAATGGGAAAAAAATTCAGTCTCTCGATGTGCAAAACTGATAGAGACATACCCCAAGCGACTTACAGCTGTAATCACAGCAAAAGGTGGCGCTACAAAGTATTAACTTAAGGGGGCTGAATAATTTTGCACGCCCAATTTTTCAGTTTTGAAATGTTAAAAAAGTTTGAAATATCCAATAAATGTCGTTCCACTTCAGGATTGTGTCCTACTTGTTGTTGATTCTTCACAAAAAATACAGTTTTATATCTTTATGTTTGAAGCCTGAAATGTGGCAAAAGGTCGCAAAGTTCAAGGGGGCCGAATACTTTCGCAAGGCACTGTATTCACATACATTTCCTCCCTCATGATGCAATCTATTTTGTGAAGTGCACCAGTCCCTCCTGCAGCAAAGCACCCCCACAACATGATGCTGCCACCCCCCTGCTTCACGGTTGGGATGGTGTTCTTTTGCTTCAAGCCTCGCCTTCTCCCTCCAAACATAATGGTGGTCATTATGGCCAAACAGTTTTATTTAGACCAGAGGACATTTCTCCAAAAAGTACAATCTTTGTCCCCATGTGCAGTTGCAAGCCATAGTCTGGTCTTTTTATGGCAGTTTTGGAGCAGTGGCTTCTTCCTTGCTGAGCGGCCTTTCAGGTTATGTCGATATAGGACTTGTTTTACTCGCTTTACTGTGGATATAGATACTTTTGTACATGTTTCCTCCAGCATCTTCACAAAGTCCTTTGCTGTTGTTCTGGGATTGATTTGCACTTTTCGCTCCAAAGTACGTTAATCTCCAGGAGACAGAAAGTGTCTCTTTCCTGGGCGGTATGACGGCTGCGTTGTCCCATGGTGATACAGTGAATTATAAGTGATATAATCTGTCTGTAAACAATTGTTGGAAAAATGACTTGTGTCATGCACAAAGTAGATGTCCTAACCGACGTGCCAAAACTATAGTTTATTAACAAGAAATTTGTGGAGTGGTTGAAAAACAAGTTTTAATGACTCCAATCTAAGCGTATGTAAACTTCCCACTTCAACTGTACATCATGTACCATACATTTCCCAACAAAACATCACTAACACAGTATAATATATATCATGTACCATACATCTCCCAACAAGACATCCCTAACACAGTATAATATATATCATGTACCATACATCTCCCAACAAGACATCCCTAACACAGTATAATATATATCATGTACCATACATCCCTCAACAAGACATCCCTAACACAGTATAATATATATCATGTACCATACATCCCTCAACAAGACATCCCTAACACAGTATAATATATATCATGTACCATACATCCCTCAACAAGACATCCCTAACACAGTATAATATATATCATGTACCATACATCTCCCAACAAGACATCCCTAACACAGTATAATATATATCATGTACCATACATCTCCCAACAAGACATCCCTAACACAGTATAATATATATCATGTACCATACATCTCCCAACAAGACATCCCTAACACAGTATAATATATATCATGTACCATACATCTCCCAACAAGACATCCCTAACACAGTATAATATATATAATGTACCATACATCTCCCAACAAGACATCACTAACATTGTACTCTTTCTGGTAGGATCAAGAAAACTTCCAAAATAATGATAAAACTGGAAGACGTTTAGATACCGTGTAGGGTGCATCTTGTCAGAGCAATTGAGAATGTACCATGGCAACCTATAAATGTACAACGCGTTGTGAAAGACTCAGACGTCAACACCGTAAGGCTTGTAGCTTTATGTCTCGTTTCATGTGATATACAAGAGCCTTAGAACACTATTGGCTATTGAAAGATGGGGAAAAAAGCTGACCCAAAAAGCCAAGATAGACAATGTAATGTAAGCTAACGTGAAACCAATAGGCCTCCAGCAACGTTGTGAAGGATTAGCTGTTCATCTATCCACAGTACATGTAATAAGTCTTTTTTTCAGCTCAGGGAAGTTAGAGTCCATTACTGTCTGGAATACTAGTAATCCTTCCATTCATCCCTTCATCAAACAATGAGGATGTTATGCAGTGAAAGGCAACATGTCAAAGTTGTTGAGTTGATTTAACTGGGGAACCACTAACCCCATGCTGATCTCTCAAAGGAACAACACAAATGGACCTATTTTTAAGTGTAGTGATCTCAGCCAGCCTGCTTGTGAGTACTGCAAGCTCTGGGGTCTGTAAAAACCACGAAGAAAACATTTATGAGCATAGCCTAAAGGTCTCTCTGGTCAGGATGTCTGTTGTAGAAGGACGTGAGTGTCTCTCATAGTGAGACAGTTATTCTTCAGTCTCTAACCATCCCAAAGGACCACAACAATAGAATAGAAAACTGGACAAACAGGAATAAACAAACGTGACCTGTGCAGAATATTGACAAATTAAGTCACTTCCTAAGTGTGTTCTGAAACAGAAACGTGACTGTACATTTGTATGTGTGTATTGTTTTGTATTGTTAGTTTTACTGCACTGTTGGAGTTAGAAATATAAACATTTGAACCTGCAATAAACAACATCTGAAAATATATGTGTATGAACCAATAAACTGTGATTTGATTTGAGCCTTATATTATTTTCCCTTGTCAGTATTTCTGTCTCACCTTTGACCCCCCATCTGAAATGAAAGATGACCTTCAGTGTCTTATGAAAAACCTATCAAAGAAAGCCTGTGGAAGGAATCGGCTCATTGTTCCATAACTCAACAAAACCACACAATAACAAAGGATGACCATAAAAGAAGAGTTATTACTGTAGGGACAGTTGTCATTTCCTCCAAGGGTGATGTTAGGTAAAGCTAGAGAGTTCTACATAGGCTATGTTAACACAGAAAGCCCAAGTCTGATCTTTTGAATAATCAATCCGATGTTTAGCCCAAAAAACGGGCAAAAGATCAGAATTGGGCTGCTTGTGTAAACACATCCATAGTGTTTGTTATTTCTTCTCCAGGTCCTTTCCATCTGTTGTGTGTGTATCATGTTCCCACCTGGAACAGATGTGATTCATGTCACATTGCAGTGCATTCATGGACCAACCAACCATCCAACCAACCAACCATCAGATAATTGAGCTGCTTCAGAGAATGAAGAGGGTGTATCAGTGTACAGGGGAGAGTGGAGAGTTAACATCTTAACACCAGTCTTTTTTATCTATAGAATGTAGCCCCAGGGATCACCACTGTGTATGAAGATAGTGGAGAGTTAACATCTTAACACCAGTCTTTTTTATCTATAGAATGTAGCCCCAGGGATCACCACTGTGTAGGGAGATAGTGGAGAGTTAACATCTTAACACCAGTCTTTTTATCTATAGTATGTAGCCCAGGGATCACCACTGTGTAGGGAGATAGTGGAGAGTTAACATCTTAACACCAGTCTTTTTATCTATAGAATGTAGCCCCAGGGATCACCACTGTGTAAGATAGTGGAGAGTTAACATCTTAACACCAGTCTTTTTATCTATAGTATGTAGCCCCAGGGATCACCACTGTGTATGAAGATAGTGGAGAGTTAACATCTTAACACCAGTCTTTTTATCTATAGTATGTAGCCCCAGGGATCACCACTGTGTAGGGAGATAGTGGAGAGTTAACATCTTAACACCAGTCTTTTTATCTATAGAATGTAGCCCCAGGGATCACCACTGTGTAGGGAGATAGTGGAGAGTTAACATCTTAACACCAGTCTTTTTATCTATAGTATGTAGCCCCAGGGATCACCACTGTGTAGGGAGATAGTGGAGAGTTAACATCTTAACACCAGTCTTTTTATCTATAGAATGTAGCCCCAGGGATCACCACTGTGTAGGGAGATAGTGGAGAGTTAACATCTTAACACCAGTCTTTTTATCTATAGTATGTAGCCCCAGGGATCACCACTGTGTATGAAGATAGTGGAGAGTTAACATCTTAACACCAGTCTTTTTATCTATAGTATGTAGCCCCAGGGATCACCACTGTGTAGGGAGATAGTGGAGAGTTAACATCTTAACACCAGTCTTTTTATCTATAGAATGTAGCCCCAGGGATCACCACTGTGTAGGGAGATAGTGGAGAGTTAACATCTTAACACCAGTCTTTTTATCTATAGTATGTAGCCCAGGGATCACCACTGTGTAGGGAGATAGTGGAGAGTTAACATCTTAACACCAGTCTTTTTATCTATAGTATGTAGCCCAGGGATCACCACTGTGTAGGGAGATAGTGGAGAGTTAACATCTTAACACCAGTCTTTTTATCTATAGTATGTAGCCCCAGGGATCACCACTGTGTATGAAGATAGTGGAGAGTTAACATCTTAACACCAGTCTTTTTATCTATAGTATGTAGCCCAGGGATCACCACTGTGTAGGGAGATAGTGGAGAGTTAACATCTTAACACCAGTCTTTTTATCTATAGTATGTAGCCCCAGGGATCACCACTGTGTAGGGAGATAGTGGAGAGTTAACATCTTAACACCAGTCTTTTTATCTATAGTATGTAGCCCAGGGATCACCACTGTGTAGGGAGATAGTGGAGAGTTAACATCTTAACACCAGTCTTTTTATCTATAGTATGTAGCCCAGTGTCCTGGCATTAGTACTAGAAGCCATTGATTAAGCGTCACCGTGGTGATGACTAGAAGGTAAATAAATAATAAAGCCTGCGATGAGTTATCACTTTTCTATATATACTGTACTGAAGCCAGCTACATGCCATCTTGTAGGCTAATAATGACCACTGTGACAGATTCAATAGATGCACTGTTATCTAGTGCAGTGATGAAAAGTGCATGGCACACTAAATAAGATGGCCCAACCTCTTTATTATCAACAGTCTTAAAGAGGACACTATAAATATCACTAATGTCTCGTCCTTGAAAAACAAATGGCTACGCCAACCCCAAGTTCAAGGTCCAAAGCAATCCCTGAATTAACGTTAGAAATGTATAGATTAACAACGTAAATACAGCAATAATCAATTCAGAATTCATATTTTATTCCAAATTCATAAAGTAAATTGATATCGTGATCAGTAGTCAAGTGATATTATGCTCGGTTCATGTTCAGATAACTTTACAGCAAATCAATTCATTAACGCAATAACAGTTAGTCAAGCTAAGACCAACCAAACACAACCAAAATCAGGGATAAGAGAATATATATTTTAACTCAGCAATGTGCATTATCAATATGGTCTCAAATACATGTCCATATTTGTTGCTGTAAGTTAACATGCTGAATGTGCTAAGTTACTCATCTTAAAAATAATACATCTGTTAAAGGCTAAAATAAACATTTATCCAGCCATATATTACAGAAATGTACATGACAACAAAAATGTGTTGAGTTCAAATAAATAAGAAACAAAGTAATCCTGGACTATTGTTTCCCCGACAACATCTTGTCTTTTCAGGATCCAAAACATCCAGTACCACCGTTTGGTTCTCAACCAGGGACCTTTCTTAGGGTTGGAAAATGTTAGGAACTTTCACCTGGTTTTTCTGTCTTTTTCGTCCCCATTTGAAGATTCCCAGAATAGTGAGGGTAATAAGCAGGGAATTCAGAATCCTCTCATTTTGGAAAATATACCAGAATTTTGCAACACTAAATCTTTCTTTTTGGAAACATAAAACATGGAATTGGTGGAGATCACATTTGAAACAACAGGCACATACCCGTAGTAACACAAAGAGGGTTGCATCTCAAATGGAACACTATATCCTATATAGTGCACTACTTATGACCGGGGTCCAATAGGGCTTTGGTCAAAAGAAGTGCACTATATTTGAAATAGGGTGCCATTTGGGATGCATTCAGGGTTTACATACTGCTTTGAACAAAGACACTTGACTGAACAAAAAACAAAAAGTTGCCCTAATAGAAAAGAGCAACCTCACCATCACCCTCTCCTGTTATAATACATCAGTATCAACACAACGTTGTGGAATATTAACCAATCTCAGGCAGAAACCAGAAAACAACAGTTCAAATTAAAGTTTTACTGCCTTGTATGAACAATCCAAATGTCATATTCTTATGTTATAGCAAACCAGCTGTAACAGAAACCAATCCGGTTCAAATGTCTCCTGGTCCATGCAGGTAGCAGACCTGGGCCATATTCATTAGGGCACACTGTTTAAAATGATTTAAAATACTTCAATTGTATTTGATTAAGCTTGCCTTTTGCAGGTGAACCCATAGAAAAGTCCAGAACATGCAAACCCCGCCCACCCGACACTCCCAGGCAGGCTAAAGCAAATGCTCAAAAGTATTTAAAACATTTCAAATAGTATTTGAACCCAGGTCCGGCAGGCTGTGGTCTTGTCAGTGGACATATTCGTCTTCACTCATGTCAGAGTCATCTGCCTCCACCTCTCCTTCGATCACTGATTTCTTCCCCTTACAACATGACACCAACAGGCCGATGAGGAAAACCTACAGGTGGAAAACATGGAAAGTTACAATCAATCAATCAAACACCACCAGGTCAATGAGGAGAACCTACAGGTGGAAAACATGGAAAGTTACAATCAATCAATCAAACACCACCAGGTCAATGAGGAAAACCTACAGGTGGAAAACATGGAAAACAATCAATCAATGGTCAATGAGGAGAACCTTGGAAAACATGGAAAGTTACAATCAATCAATCAAACACCACCAGGTCAATGAGGAGAACCTACAGGTGGAAAACATGGAAAGTTACAATCAATCAATCAATCAATCACCACCAGGTCAATGAGGAGAACCTACAGGTGGAAAACATGGAAAGTTACAATCAATCAATCAATCAATCAAACACCACCAGGCCGATGAGGAGAACCTACAGGTGGAAAACATGGAAAGTTACAATCAATCAATCAAACACCACCAGGCCGATGAGGAGAACCTACAGGTGGAAAACATGGACATTTACAATCAATCACCACCAGGTCAATGAGGAAAACCTACAGGTGGAAAACATGGACATTTACAATCAATCACCACCAGGTCAATGAGGAAAACCTACAATCAATCACCACCAGGTCAATGAGGAAAACCTACAATCAATCACCACCAGGTCAATGAGGAAAACCTACAGGTGGAAAACATGGACATTTACAATCAAAAATAAGAAATAAGTCATGGAAGTCATGGACCATCTCCCAATACCCATACTAGCGTACTATAGTATGTGAAAAAATACAGTTTTCTAGTATGTGAAGTTTAGAAAATAGTACAGCAGGTCAATTTATCTGATTATCAGCTGTCGTCTAACACGTGAGTCAGAAAAGACCAATGAATTGTACTAGATCAAACGCCGAAATGAGTACGCAGTTTAAGTAAATGAGTACGCAGTTTAAGTAAATGAGTACGCAGTTTAAGTAAATGAGTATGCAGTTTACGTAAATGAGTACGCAGTTTAAGTAAATGAGTATGCAGTTTAAGTAAATGAGTATGCAGTTTAAGTAAATGAGTACGCAGTTTAAGTAAATGAGTACGCGGTTTAAGTAAATGAGTACGCGGTTTAAGTAAATGAGTACGCGGTTTAAGTAAATGAGTACGCAGTTTAAGTAAATGAGTACGCAGTTTAAGTAAATGAGTACGCAGTTTAAGTAAATGAGTACGTGGTTTAAGTAAATGAGTACGCGGTTTAAGTAAATGAGTATGCAGTTTATGTAAATGGGTACGCAGTTTAAGTAAATGAGTATGCAGTTTAAGTAAATGAGTATGCAGTTTAAGTAAATGAGTACGCAGTTTAAGTAAATGAGTACGCGGTTTAAGTAAATGAGTATGCAGTTTATGTAAATGAGTACGCAGTTTAAGTAAATGAGTATGCAGTTTAAGTAAATGAGTATGCAGTTTAAGTAAATGAGTACGCGGTTTAAGTAAATGAGTACGCGGTTTAAGTAAATGAGTACGCAGTTTAAGTAAATGAGTATGCAGTTTAAGTAAATGAGTACGCGGTTTAAGTAAATGAGTACGCAGTTTAAGTAAATGAGTATGCAGTTTAAGTAAATGAGTATGCGGTTTAAGTAAATGAGTACGCAGTTTAAGTAAATGAGTATGCAGTTTATGTAAATGAGTACGCAGTTTAAGTAAATGAGTATGCGATTTAAGTAAATGAGTATGTGATTTAAGTAAATGAGTACGCGGTTTAAGTAAATGAGTACGCGGTTTAAGTAAATGAGTTAAATGAGTACGCGGTTTAAGTAAATGAGTATGCAGTTTATGTAAATGGGTATGCAGTTTAAGTAAATGAGTATGCAGTTTAAGTAAATGAGTATGCAGTTTAAGTAAATGAGTACGCAGTTTAAGTAAATGAGTATGCAGTTTAAGTAAATGAGTATGCAGTTTATGTAAATGAGTACGCAGTTTAAGTAAATGAGTATGCAGTTTAAGTAAATGAGTATGCGGTTTAAGTAAATGAGTACGCGGTTTAAGTAAATGAGTATGCAGAGTACGCAGTTTAAGTAAATGAGTATGTGGTTTAAGTAAATGCAGTTTAAGTAAATTAGTATGCAGTTTAAGTAGAACGCTTTAGTATGGCTATTTAGGTGATCTTTTTAAGTAAATGAGCATGCAAAAATGAGTATGCAATTTAAATGAGTATGCAATCAAAGTATGCAGTTTAAGTAAATGAGTACTAAATGACTTAAAGTTTAAGTAAATTAGTAAAGTTTAATGAATTATGGCAGGTCATCTTTAATGTCCAAACAATTTAACCAATCAATGAATTGCAGACTAGCAGACTCAGCAGTACTCAGTTAATCTGATCTGCCTTTACACTATTAATTGCACTTATAGTTACACCATCTGTGACATTTTTGCAAGAACATTGTCAACCAAATCTTTGAGTTTCCAACACATACCCCGATAAACACCCAGTTACCAAAGTAGTAGATGGTACTGAAGAACCAGAACTTGTGGAGGAAAAGGTACGACCTCGTCACTGTGCATTCGTCTGAAAAAGTGAGAAAACAAAAAAATAGAAAGCAAAGACTCAATTATGTTCTAATTAAATAATAATTAAAAATAATAAATATTAAATGACACAAAAACAAGCATATATTTATATGTATATTTATATGTTTCAACAGCACAACATGGCCAGCCTTAGGAGTTCACTGAAGTCACTATGGCTGCGTTTACACAGGCAGCCCAATTCTGATCATTTTTTCAATAATTGGTCTATTGACCAATCAGAATTGGCTTGCCTGTGAAAATGCAGCCATTATGTCTTTAAAATGTTAAAGAATCTTATTCTGGGAGCAATTAACGGCATTATACTAACTGGTAGTGACCCAACATCACCACCATTACAAGGTAGCCCCAAGAGACGCCTCCGACATTAATTACAGGCCCTGCAGCATCTGTTTGATCCATGATGTTAATGCAACAGTTAATGGATGTAAGTAGGAGCCATTATCAACCAAATGCAGTAAAAAGACCAGTCAGACCAGAAATGGACATTCTAATGGTTGTCATTGAGATTGATATTCTAACGGTTGTCGGTTTCAAAACTAATAGGGACCTTCTTACTCTTTTAGAAAGGAAAGTAACACGGAAATAGGGAAATAAGAACCTAGCATCCTACTGCATGTATTTTAGACTACCATCATGCAATGCAACAGTTAATGGAATGTAAGTAAAGCACTCATAAACCAAATAACAGAAATCTGCATGTATTTTAGACTACCATCATGCAATGCAACAGTTAATGGAATGCAAGTAAAGCACTCAATTAACCAAATAACAGAACTCTGCATGTACTTAGCATACAAATGCTTTCAGTACCTTCTTATGAGTCAGAAAGGGGTTTGACATTATAACTCCAAAAGCAGGGAAGGGAGATAAACAGCAGAACTTGGTGTGAATCCAAGCATCCTAATGCATTTATATTAGACTACGTTCTTATGTATGAGTCAGTGTGTGAGGGGTTGGAGAACTGGCAAAGTAACAACTAACTAACTACACTGTGTCCACGGGCGATATTCTCAATCCAAGGAGAGGCAGATGGAACAGGTTAAAGTCAATGAAGTTTACATCAAGTGTCACTGCGAGGTTAAGATGAAGCAGTGTGATTGGACCCTGTCAAAGGATTTCGGTGGGGGTGGAACATCTTCAGGCCATTATTATATTTGAATATCTTTGCTTTTAATCAATGTTATTATTCTAGTTATGAGTTTACTTCAAATGAGAGTTCTTCACTACAGTATGTAGCAATGTATTCCATGAAATGTGAATATGGAGGCATTCACTTGTAGGTTTTGTTTTCCATGTTGAAGAAACGTTGTTGTAAGAAACAACAGGGTGAGTTGGAAGGTTTCAACTCACCATAAGAAACACAGAGTGGCAGTGTGTGTATGATTAAGTGTGACAATGCAATCACTTGCAGTGTGGTCAGGTGCCACAAAGAGGGACTTAGGGAAATTGCAGTTGGCTCAGAACAGGGCAGCATGGCTGGCTCAGAACAGGGCAGCATGGCTGGCTCAGAACAGGGCAGCATGGCTGGCTCAGAACTGGGCACAGGCTGGCTCAGCATGGCTGGCTCAGAACAGGGCAGCATGGCTGGCTCAGCAGAAACAGGGCAGCATGGCTGGCTCAGAACAGGGCAGCATGGCTGGCTCAGAACAGGGCAGCATGGCTGGCTCAGAACAGGGCAGCATGGCTGGCTCAGAACAGGGCAGCATGGCTGGCTCAGAACAGGGCAGCATGGCTGGCTCAGAACAGGGCAGCATGGCTGGCTCAGAACAGGGCAGCATGGCTGGCTCAGAACAGGGCAGCATGGCTGGCTCAGAACAGGGCAGCATGGCTGGCTCAAAACAGGGCAGCATGGCTGGCTCAGAACAGGGCAGCATGGCTGGCTCAGAACAGGGCAGCATGGCTGGCACTTAAAAGTACACGGAGAGCTAACATTAATAATATGCATGTCAATCTCTCCTGGCTCAAAGTGGAGGAGAGATTGACTTCATCACTACTTGTTTTTGTAAGAAGTGTTGACAAGTTGAATGTACAAAGGTGTCTGTCTAAACAACGAACACACAGCTCAGACACACATACATACCCCAAAAGACATGCCACAAGAGGATTAGTCACAGTCCCCAAGTCCAGAACAGACTATCGGAGGTGCACAGTACTACAGGAACTAATGGGGATCCATAATAAACACCAGGAAGAGTAGCTGCTGCCTTGGTAGGAACTAATGGGGATCCATAATAAACCCCAGGAAGAGTAGCTGCTGTCTTAGAAGGAACTAATGGGGATCCATAATAAACCCCAGGAAGAGTAGCTGCTGCCTTGGCAGGAACTAATAGGAGGGATCCATAATAAACCTCAGGAAGAGTAGCTGCTGCCTTGGCAGGAACTAATAGGGATCCATAATAAACCCCAGGAAGAGTAGCTGCTGCCTTGACAGGAACTAATAGGGATCCATAATAAACCCCAGGAAGAGTAGCTGCTGCCTTGGCAGGAACTAATGGGGATCCATAATAAACCCAGGAAGAGTAGCTGCTGCCTTGGCAGGAACTAATGGGGATCCATAATAAACCCCAGGAAGAGTAGCTGCTGTCTTAGTAGGAACTAATGGGAATCCATAATAAACCCCAGGAAGAGTAGCTGCTGCCTGGACAGGAACTAATAGGGATCCATAATAAACACCAGAAAGAGTAGCTGGTGCCTGGACAGGAACTAATAGGGATCCATAATAAACACCAGAAAGAGTAGCTGCTGCCTGGACAGGAACTAATAGGGATCCATAATAAACCCCAGGAAGAGTAGCTGGTGCCTTGACAGGAATTAATAGGGATCCATAATAAACCCCAGGAAGAGTAGCTGCTGCCTTGACAGGAACTAATAGGGATCCATAATAAACCTCAGGAAGAGTAGCTGCTGCCTTGGCAGGAACTAATAGGGATCCATAGTAAACCCCAGGAAGAGTAGCTGCTGCCTGGACAGGAACTAATAGGGATCCATAATAAACCTCAGGAAGAGTAGCTGCTGCCTTGACAGGAACTAATAGGGATCCATAATAAACCTCAGGAAGAGTAGCTGCTGCCTTGGCAGGAACTAATAGGGATCCATAGTAAACCCCAGGAAGAGTAGCTGGTGCCTTGACAGGAACTAATAGGGATCCATAATAAACCCCAGGAAGAGTAGCTGCTGCCTTGACAGGAACTAATAGGGATCCATAATAAACCTCAGGAAGAGTAGCTGCTGCCTTGGCAGGAACTAATAGGGATCCATAGTAAACCCCAGGAAGAGTAGCTGCTGTCTTAGTAGGAACTAATGGGGATCCCTAATAAATACAAATACTTGCATGCAGTCTTATTACCCAAGCAAAGCACTTGCTGTGCAACTGTGTAACTAACGATGGCCCTGTCCTCACTTAAGACTACAATCTGAGAATCTGTTCAATGGTCATTCCAATTGTTGATATTCACCTATGGATTCTTAATATTTTTTATTTATTTATTTGGGAGGGTTACATTTCCCTAGCCCATCCTTTAGCTGTATACCAAAACAAGTGGCAGGGCTACCGTTTTGTTGTTTTTCAAATCCCAGAATGGAACTTTAAGTGCCCCTGTCCTGACTGATGTGCCTTAGAGGGGCTGTTAACGCCATAGAGGAACCCAGCCTCGGGCTAACTGTGTCACGGTAACTGAAAGAGCCTACAACTTTTCTTGTAAAGTAGAAAGCTGTGTCACTGTAACTGTGGATAGGGCTGATCCCTGGATAACTTCCAATGTGAAGTCACAGTCGACAGAATCTTAAACACCACTCATATGTCATAATGTACTGCATACCTACACGTAATAAACTCAGCAAAAAAGAACGTCCTCTCACTGTCAACTGCGTTTATTTTCAGCAAACTTAAGATGTGCAAATATTTGTAAGAGCATAACAAGATTCAACAACTGAGACAAACTGAACAAGTTCCACAGACATGTGACTGAAATAAATGGAATATTGTGTACCTGAATGGGAGTCAAAAGTAACAGTCAGTATCTGGTGTGGCAATCAGCTGCATTAAGTACTGCAGTGCAGATTTGCCAGTTCTCGCTGTGAGATGTTACCCCACTCTTCCACCAAGGCACCTGCAAGTTCCCAGACATTTCTGCGGGGAATGGCCCTAGACCTCACCCTCCGATCCAACAGGTCCCAGACGTGCTCCATGGGATTGCGATCCGGGCTCTTCGATGGCCAGAACACTGACACTCCTGTCTTGCAGGAAATCATGCACAAAATGAGCAGTATTGTCATGCTGGAGGGTCATGTCAGGCTGAGCTTGCAGGAAGTGTACCACATGAGGGAGGAGGATGTCTTCCCTGAAACACACAGCGTTGAGATTGCCTGCAATGACAACATGCTCAGTCCGATGATGCTGTGACACACCGCCCCAGACCATGACGGACCCTCCACATCCAAATTGATCCCGCTCCAGAGTACAGGCCTCAGTGTAACGCTCATTCCGTCGACAATAAACGCAAATCCGACCATCACAACTGGTGAGACAAAACCGCGACTCATCAGTAAAGAGCACTTTTTGCCAGTCCTGTCTGGTCCAGCGATGGTGGGTTTGTGCCCATAGGCGATGTTGTTGCCGGTAATGTCTGGTGAGGACCTGCCTTACAACAGGCCTACAAGCCCTTAGTCCAGCCTCTCTCAGCCTTTTGGGGACAGTCTGAGCACTGATGGAGGGATTGTGCGTTCCTGGTGTAACTCAGGTGTTTGTTGTTGCCATCTTGTATCTGTCCTGCAGGTGTGATGTTTGGATGTACAGATCCTGTGCAGGTGTTGTTACACGTGGTCTGCCACTGCGAGGACGATCAGCTGTCCGTCCCATCTCCCTGTAGCGCTGTCTTAGGCGTCTCACAGTACGGACATGGCAATTTATTGCCCTGGCCACATCTGCAGTCCTCATGCCTCCTTGCAGCATGCCTAAGGCACATTCACACAGATGAGCAGGGACCCTGGGCATCTTTCTTTTGGTGTTTTTCAGAGTCAGTAAAAAGGCCTCTTATAGTGTCCTAAGTTTTCATAACTGTGACCTTAATTGCCCACCTAATTGTACTTAATTGTAAGCTGTTCGTGTCTTAACGACCGTTCTGCAGGTGCATGTTCATTAATTGTTTATGGTTCATTGAACAAGCATGGGAATTTTCTTTGAAAGACAGGGTCCTAAAAAAGGGAGGTTTCTCTTTTTGCTGAGTTTATGTGTTGTTATGTCATATGTACTGCAGCCTTGTATCTTAGCAACAACACATCTCATATGTGCTGCAGCCTTGTATCTTAGCAACAACACATCTCATATGTACTGCAGCCTTTTATTTAAGCAACAACACATCTCATATGTACTGCAGCCTTGTATCTTAGCAACAACACATCTCATATGTACTGCAGCCTTGTATCTTAGCAACAACACATCTCATATGTACTGCAGTCTTGTATCTTAGCAACAACACACCTCATATGTACTGCAGCCTTGTATCTTAGCAACAACACATTTCATATGTACTGCAGTCTTGTATCTTAGCAACAACACATCTCATATGTACTGCAGTCTTGTATCTTAGCAACAACACACCTCATATGTACTGCAGCCTTGTATCTTAGCAACAGCACATATCATATGTACTGCAGCCTTGTATCTTAGCAACAACACATCTCATATGTACTGCAGCCTTGTATCTTAGCAACAACACACCTCATTGTACTGCATTGTATCTTAGCAACAGCACATATCATATGTACTGCAGTCTTGTATCTTAGCAACAACACATCTCATATGTACTGCAGCCTTGTATCTTAGCAACAACATCTCTGCAGTCTTGTATATCTCATATGTACTACAGCCTTGTATCTTAGCAACAGCACATATCATATGTACTGCAGCCTTGTATCTTAGCAACAACACATCTCATATGTACTGCAGCCTTGTATCTTAGCAACAACACATATCATATGTACTGTAGCCTTGTATCTTAGCAACAACACATCTCATATGTGCTGCAGCTTTGTATCTTAGAAACAACACATCTCATATGTACTGCAGCCTTTTATTTAAGCAACAACACATATCATATGTACTGCAGCCTTGTATCTTAGCAACAACACATCTCATATGTACTGTAGCCTTGTATCTTAGCAACAACATATCATATGTACTGCAGCCTTGTATCTTAGCAACACCACATCTCATATGTACTGCAGCCTTGTATCTTGGCATCAACACATTTCGTATGTAGTGTAAGTATCTATCTATAGGATGTTTTAGTCACAGTTAATGTACTGTAAGCTTCCATCTATATCTATATAATGTGTTTTAAAGACCGAGAGGTGAGGGACTGGATGGGTAAGCTAGCAACTGCTGCTGTTTTCTTTAGAATTTAAACAAATAAAAGAATGACTGACCTTTAAGGAAGAAAACCACAACTTTAACCAACACGATAGAGAAACAGTTTGACTATCATATACTGAATCTGGCCAGGAGATTTAAGGTGACTTCAAAGTGTCTGCAAAGAAAAGAAGATCCAAGTCACAGAAATCCCACGACAAACTAACCATGCAAAACGTCTGAGACTGTCGCGGCAGCTCTAAAGAAGGTTAATTATGTGTGTGTGTGTGTGTGTGTGCGTGCAGACAAAGAGAATCCTGGGTAATAGCTAAGCGGCTCTCCAGTCGCCACAGTACAACAAAAAAGAAAGACAAGAAAAAATAGCATTTGAAAAGAAGTGGGTAAACTGTGTAATTCACTTGTCTTCAGGGCTGGAGGGCTGAGGTATCCATGACAGGCTAAGGCTGTTGTCCAAATGCAACTCTAGTCCTTACATTCTACACTACTTCTGATGAGAGCCCTATGGGCCTGGGTCATAAGTAGTGCACTCTATAGTAAATACGGTGCAATTTGGGATAGAGCCTAAGAGAGTGGCCAGTCAGATGCTCTATTCAGCTCTAAATGGAGAGGAGGAGAGGCAGAAAGGAAGAGGAGGAGGAGGAGGAGGAGAAAAGAGGAGAGAGAGGAGACGGTCAGATTGCCCTTAGGCTTCAGAGTTTTCCTATTGTCAGAGTTTGGGGAATCCCCAGTCTTACCTGATGAGCCGGTTCCAGGAAGGGAAAGGTAGGGAGTTTACATGGATAAGAAGGAAATGAAAGGAGTTGTGAT
This sequence comes from Oncorhynchus gorbuscha, assembly GCF_021184085.1. Classification (NCBI taxonomy): domain Eukaryota; kingdom Metazoa; phylum Chordata; class Actinopteri; order Salmoniformes; family Salmonidae; genus Oncorhynchus; species Oncorhynchus gorbuscha. Next base: position 28,009 of record NW_025748551.1, read on the forward strand.
GTAATAAATAGGAGCTGTAGGGACAGATACTGTTGGGCAGAGGAATGGGTAGACCTTAAGTACAAGTACAAACAATGTGATTGGAAACAGGCTTTGCCAGTGACTTAAAAATAAACCCAACTCTGGAGAGAAAGCGTTCAACAAGGGTCAAGAGATGAGGATGGAATAACATCCTATTCCATTCTAAAAGCTGGAGATGCTATATAGTAATTAGATATTTAGCTAAATATGGTGCAATATTGGTTCAATACTGTGCTCGGTCCCTGACATAAAACAAAGAACATAAAATAAAGAAACCAGTGCTTGGAGCCTACTGAAGACGGCTTAGCATGTATTTCAGCAGTTAGCTACGTGTGAAGTATTGTATTGTAGCAGTTAGCTACGTGTGAATTGTATTGTATTGTAGCAGTTAGCTACGTGTGAAATTGTATTGTAGCAGTTGCTAGCAGTTAGCTACGTGTGAAGTATTGTATTGTAGCAGTTAGCTACGTGTGAAATATTGTATCATAGCAGATAGCTACGTGTGATTGGTAGCAGTTAGCTTGTAATGTATTGTAGCAGTTAGCTACATGTGAAGTATTGTATTGTAGCAGTTAGCTACGTGTGAAATATTGTATTGTATTGTAGCAGTTAGCTACATGTGAAGTATTGTATTGTAGCAGTATTGTATTGTAGCAGTTAGCTACGTATGAAGTATTGTATTGTAGCAGTTAGCTACGTGTGAGGTAATGTAATGTAGCAGTTGGTATTGGCATGTCTCCTTTATCATGATTTATTTTGTAAATATCAAGTGCTGTTATCTGGACCGTAAACACATGGTCGTCCCTGTGTGTGTGAGAGAGAGCCGAACACTGGAGGGAATTAAAATGACCAACCTTTGAAAGTGAAGCTCACTTTACTTAATCAGTTTGATTCTCACACTTCCCATTGATCATGGAAGCTTGTCACTTACGTAACTGGCCCAATTATTTTGTGCGGTGATAAGGGAGGCCCATCTACCACCACGGATATGTGATATGCTTTCCTATAATAATACACTGTGCATTCATCTTCTTGACTTTAGTCAACAATTGATTGTGTTATTATTGTTCGGCCATTTCAATAACAGTCAGATAAACACAATTGGTCTGAGAAAAAGGGGAAAAAAGTGTCAATCATTAACATAGCAAGCACAATACTTATTTAAACTACTACTATCTCTTTACATACATTATCAACTCTGCCCCATAGCTATTATAAAGGTCCTACGCCCTCAGAGACCTCACTGGCTCAGAGAGTTGGTAGAGACAGTCAGGATGAGATGGTAGAGACCAGGATGACCCACTGACGTTGGTAGAGACAGTCAGGATGACCCCACTGACGTTGGTAGAGACAGTCAGGATGACCTCACTGACGTTGGTAGAGACAGTCAGGATGACCTCACTGACGTTGGTAGAGACAGTCAGGATGACCCCACTGACATTGGTAGAGACAGTCAGGATGACCTCACTGACGTTGGTAGAGACAGTCAGGATGACCCCACTGACGTTGGTAGAGACAGTCAGGATGACCTCACTGACGTTGGTAGAGACAGTCAGGATGACCTCACTGACGTTGGTAGAGACAGTCAGGATGACCCCACTGACGTTGGTAGAGACAGTCAGGATGACCCCACTGACGTTGGTAGAGACAGTCAGGATGACCTCACTGACGTTGGTAGAGACAGTCAGGATGACCCCACTGACGTTGGTAGAGACAGTCAGGATGACTATATTTCTAATACAGCCATTTCTAATGTCAGTACACAATGAGGAACTAACTTAGATGATAGGAAAGCAACCCGGCCACCCTGTTTCTCCCACCACCTCCTCTCTCTTTGTCCTGCACCTCCTTCCCTCTCCTTTGTCCTGCACCACCTCCCCTCTGTCTTTGTCCTGCACCTCCTTCCCTCTCTATTTGTCCTGCACCACCTTCCCTCTCTATTTGTCCTGCACCACCTTCCCTCTGTCTTTGTCCTGCACCTCCTCCCCTCTCCCTTTGTCCTGCACCACCTCCCCTCTCTCTTTGTCCTGCACCTCCTTCCCTCTCTATTTGTCCTGCACCTCCTTCCCTCTCTATTTGTCCTGCACCTCCTTCCCTCTCTCTCTTTGTCCTGCACCACCTTCCCTCTCTATTTGTCCTGCACCTCCTCCCATCTATCTCTTTGTCCTGCACCACCTCCCCTCTCTCTTTGTCTTGCACCACCTTCCCTCTCTCTTTGTCCTGCACCACTTCCTCTCTCTTTGTCCTGCACCACCTCCCATCTCTCTTTGTCCTGCACCACCTCCCCTCTCTCTTTGTCTTGCACCACCTTCCCTCTCTCTTTGTCCTGCACCACTTCCTCTCTCTTTGTCCTGCACCACTTCCCTCTCCCTTTGTCCTGCACCACCTTCTCTCTCTCTTTGTCCTGCACCACCTTCTCTCTGTCTTTGTCCTGCCCACCTTTGTCCTCTCTCTCTTTGTCTTGCACCTCCTCCTCTCTCTTTGTCCTGCACCACCTTCCCCCTCTCTTTGTCCTGCACCACCTTCCCCCTCTATTTGTCCTGCACCTCCTTCCCTCTCCTTTGTCCTGCACCACCTTCCCTCTCTCTTTGTCCGGCACCACCTTCCCTCTCTCTTTGTCCTGCACCTCCTTCCCTCTCCTTTGTCCTGCACCACCTCCCCTCTCTCTTTGTCCTGCACCACCTTCCCTCTCCCTTTGTCCTGCACCACCTTCTCCTTCCCACCACCTCTCTTTGTCCTGCACCTCCTCCTCTCTCTTTGTCTTGCACCTCCTCCCCTCTCTCTTTGTCCTGCACCACTTCCCCTCGCTCTTTGTCCTGCACCACCTTCCCTCTCTCTTTGTCCTGCACCTCCTCCTCTCTCTTTGTCCTGCAAAACCTCCTTCCCCTCTCCCCCTTTTTGTCCTGCACCACCTTCCCTCTCTCTTTGTCCTGCACCTCCTCCCCTCTCTTTGTCCTGCACCACCTTCCCACTCTCTTTGTCCTGCACCACCTTCCCTCTCCTTCCTCTCCCACTCTCCTCCCTTTGTCATATATCCCCCCTCGTCTTCTCCCTCTCTATTGGCCTCCCACTCCCCCTCCTGCACCACCTCCCCTCTCTCTCCTCCACAACCAACTCTTCTCCTGGTTATTTTTTCTCCACCTCTTCGGCCATCTGCAGCACCCCAGCTGCCCTGTATATTACAGGGCTCAGAGTCTCCGCCTCCACAGATGGCTCTCTACAGTGGTCTGCCTAAACAAATTACTGTATACACCCCTGACCCACTTCACCTTGAAATACACCTCTACTGTTCCAGTTCCGTGTGCGTGCGTGCGTGTGTGTGGAGAGAGCACTTTTACCGCTCCTAGACTGGAGGAGGAACACAGACCACTTTTGAACATCAGGTAATTCAACCTTCAGTAAAGATGCAGAGGCGAGGGGAGTGTGTGTGTGTGAGGGGAGGTGAGAGAGAGGAAGGTGAGCGCTGGCTGGCTTCTCTTACATGATACATTATGTATGGTAGCTTTTATACACACACACATACAGACAGCCAAGTATATCTATAAGGGGATCACAGTCTTTCCCACAGTACTAACAAGGACACTATTTCCCACAGAACTAACAAGGACACTATTTTCCACAGAACTAACAAGGACACTATTTCCCACAATACTAACAAGGACACCCCTCCCCACAGAACTAACAAGGACACTATTTCCCACAGTACTAACAAGGACACTATTTCCCACAGTACTAACAAGGACACTAGTTCCTACAGTACTAACAAGGACACTATTTCCCACAGTACTAACACTATTTCCCAGACACTAGTTCCCACAGTGTAGTACTAACAAGGACACTATTTCCCACAGTACTAACAAGGACACTAGTTCCCACAGTACTAACAAGGACACTAGTTCCCACAGTACTAACAAGGACACTAGTTCCCACAGTACTAACAAGGACACTAGTTCCCACAGTACTAACAAGGACACCCCTCCCCACAGAACTAACAAGGACACTAGTTCCAGCGTTCAAGGTTCCTTCCATTTTGAATTCCGTTCTCCATCAAAACACACACTAGTCCTGGACATGATACAGTACTCTACTAGACCAGACTTCCTGGGCCTCAAGAGAGTCTCTCTCTCCCTCTCTCCCTCCCCCTTCTTCCCTAGTTAAAAGCTTTCATAGCATTACAAGGTTCAACAACAGAATTGACAGCGGAAGTGCTCTACTAATCTGTTTTTTAAAATTGTGAGTGAAACTTTCTGAGAAATGTCCAATGGTCACACCAAATGTGCTGATCTAAATAAAAAGGGCCAGGAAGGATGGAAAGTGACATTTAATTAAATAATTGAAAGAAAGTGCAACATGTCTGGTCTGTTCAAGTCAAATAAGGAAGAGAGGGTGTGTGTGTGTATGTGTATGTGTGTGTGTGTGTGTGTGTGTGTGTGTGTGTGTGTGTGTGTGTGTGTGTGTGTGTGTGTGTGTGTGTGTGTGTGTGTGTGTGTGTGTGTGTGTGTGTGTGTGTGTGTGTGTGTGTGTGTGTGGCTTTCTCACCAGTCAGTTGAAATTAATAATAATAATAACTTTTTCTCAGACTAATGTGTCAAAAGAGTGAAATCTATTCCTTGAAGTACGCTCCCCAGTAGACCTGGATTCACTTTAACTACTGTGAGAAATCTTTCAAAGTATAGTTGCGTTGCTTAAGGCTGCCTGGAATGCCAGATGGGCGGGATTAGCATATTTACCTATAACTATTCTATTGGTTCCATAGCGCCAGGCAAGCTCAATCATGCCCAGACAAAGAATCTGAAAGGATTTCAATTAGTATTTGAACCCAGGTCGGATAAGAGCCGCTCCACTCCAATAGGAATCAGTGTAAATGGTGAGATGTATTCCATGAAGTCCCCTCATCAGTCTACCTGATCAGAACTCCGCTAGAAAAATGTCAGGGTCTACGCATCCCATCTCCATGGAGAGTACACACACACACAATCACATCCCATCTCCATGGAGAGTACACACACACAACACACATCACATCCCATCTCCATCACATCCCATCTCCATGGAGAGTACACACACACACACAATCACATCCCATCTCCATGGAGAGCACACACAACATATCCCATCTCCATCACATCCCATCTCCATGGAGAGCACACACACACACAATCACATCCCATCTCCATGGAGCACACACACACACAATCATATCCCATCTCCATGGAGCACACACACACACAATCACATCCCATCTCCATGGAGCACACAAACACACAATCACATCCCATCTCCATGGAGCACACACACACAATCACATCCCATCTCCATGGAGCACACACACAATCACATCCCATCTCCATGGAGCACACACACACAATCACACCCCATC
>NW_025748552.1:2500-33395 GCF_021184085.1 Oncorhynchus gorbuscha
GCCCCCCAGGGTGAAGGTGCTCACTTCTGACTGGGGAAGGGCCCCCCAGGGTGAAGGGTAAGCTCACTTCTGACTGGGAAAGCCCCAGGGTGAAGGTAAGGTTACTTCTGACAGGGAAGCCCCCAAGGTGAAGGTGGGGCTCACTTCTGACTGGGAAAGCCCCCAGGGTGAAGGTAAGGTCACTTCTGACTGGGAAAGCCCTCTCAGGGTGAAGGTAAGCTCAATTCTGACTGGGAAAGCCCCCCAGGGTGAAGGTAAGGTTACTTCTGACTGGGAAAGCCCTCCCAGGTTGAAGGTAAGGTCACTTCTGACTGGAAAGCCCCCAGGGTGAAGGTAAGGTTACTTCTGACTGGGAAAGCCCTCCCAGGTTGAAGGTAAGTCACTTCTGACTGGGGAAAGCCCCCCAGGGTGAAGGTAAGGTCACTTCTGACTGGGAAAGCCCTCTCAGGGTGAAGGTAAGCTCACTTCTGACTGGGGAAAGCCCCCAGGGTGAAGGTAAGCTCACTTCAGACTGGGGAAAGCCCTCCCAGGGTGAAGATAAGCTCACTTCTGACTGGGAAAGCCCTCTCAGGGTGAAGGTAAGCTCACTTCTGACTGGAAAGCCCTCTCAGGGTGAAGGTAAGCTCACTTCTGACTGGGAAAGCCCTCTCATGGTGAAGGTAAGCTCACTTCTGACTGGGAAAGCCCCCAGGGTGAAGCTCACTTCTGACTGGGAAAGCCCTCCCAGGGTGAAGGTAAGCTCACTTCTGACTGAGAAAGCCCTCCCAGGTTGAAGGTAAGGTCACTTCTGACTGGGAAAACACCCCCAGGGTGGTAAGGTCACTTCTGACTGGGAAAGCCCCTCCCCAGGGTGAAGGTAAGATCACTTCTGACTGGAAAGCCCTCCCAGGTGAAGGTAAGCTCACTTCTGACTGGAAAGCCCTCCCAGGGTGAAGGTAAGGTCACTTCTGACTGGGAAAGCCCCTCCCAGGTGAAGGTAAGGTCACTTCTGACTGGGAAAACACCCCCAGGGTGAAGGTAAGGTCACTTCTGACTGGGAAAGCCCCTCCCCAGGGTGAAGGTAGGTCACTTCTGACTGGGAAAGCCCTCCCAGGGTGAAGGTAGGTGTAAGGTGACTTGGTTTGTAGTTTTGATTCCCTCGTCCCTTGTGTGCATCCAGGGTGACTGAGGAAGACGTTAACAGCAGAGGGTGTAGGGTGTAGGAGTTTTGGTTCCTAGTGACTAATCTGGTATGACTACTGGGTGTAGGGTTTAGGGTTTGGTTCTAGTGACTGATCTGGTATGGCTACTGGGTGTAGGGTTTAGGGTGTATGGTTTTGGTTCCTAGTGACTAATCTGGTATGGCTACTGGGTGTAGGGTTTAGGGTGTAGGGTTTAGGTTCCTAGTGACTGATCTGGTATGGCTACTGGGTGTAGGGGTTTATGGTGTAGGGTTTAGGGTGTAGGGTTTAGGTTCCTAGTGACTGATCTGGTATGGCTACTGGGTGTAGGGGGTTTATGATGTAGGGTTCATGGTGTAGGGGGTTTAGGGTGTAGGGTTTATGATGTAGGGTTTATGGTGTAGGGTTTAGGGTGTAGGCTTTTATGATGTAGGGTTTAGGGTGTAGGGTTTTTAGGGTGTAGGGTTTATGGTGTAGGGTTTATGGTGTAGGGTTTATGGTGTAGGGTTTATGGTGTAGGGTTTATGGTGTAGGGTTTATGGTGTAGGGTTTTAGGGTGTAGGCTTTATGATGTAGGGTTTAGGGTGTAGGGTTTAGGGTGTAGGGTTTATGGTGTAGGGTTTATGGTGTAGGGTTTATGGTGTAGGGTTTATGGTGTAGGGTTTATGGTGTAGGGTTTATGGTGTAGGGTTTATGGTGTAGGGTTTATGGTGTAGGGTTTTATGGTGTAGGGTTTATGGTGTAGGGTGACTAGTAGTGACTGATCTGGTATGGCTACTAGGACGATGACAGCAGAGAGTTAAGACTCCTGTGTGAGGCTACTAAGGTGTAGGGGTAGGGTTTAGGGTGTAGGGTTTAGTTGTGTTCTAGGGCTTCCCGGTGAGTCACTCAGCAGGATGGAAATATACAGTATCTCTATGTAACTACAGAGTCTTGTGAAAATAGTGTTCTGTTCTTTCAGTTGTCCTTGTGGAAACTGACTTGTAAACGTAACTGACCCGGTGCACTGCAATCTGAACCCCCGGACTTTAACTGCTACATATTGTACTGTCTACATAGTATCATCGTTCACTGAGTTCTGCCTCTCTTCATCACGGAGGAGACTGAGGTCTTGAGAAAAACCTTCTGGTCGTTGCTATTTCAATTCACTGAGTTCTGCCTCTTCATCACGGAGACTGAGGTCTTGAGAAGAACCTTTTGGTCGCTGCTATTTCAATTCACTGAGTTCTGCCTCTCTTCATCACGGAGGAGACTGAGGTCTTCATCACGGAGAAGACTGAGGTCTTGAGAAGAACCTTCTGGTGCAGCGTTGACTGTAAATCCTGTTTGTTCTCTCTCTCCTGCTTATTTCACTGCATTGATGCTTATTTCACTGCATTGATGTATTCTCAATGTATACATCATGTATAATTTATGTTTTATATTGTATACAGTTTCTATACAGTCCCGTCCCCCATTCCCCTCTCCTTGCAGCCAGTCTCTGTCCTCCAATCAAATTGGGGACAATAAAGCTAAACATAGTGACATGACTCTGTCCCCCCCTCCCTCCCTCCTCTCTGCAGCGTGTCCCAACCCCCTCTGACACGGCGTCTCCCTCCACCGGGCCGGTGATAGACGTCCCCGGTGTTGATGAGGCAGGAGCTGATGCCAGCAGGCCAGGACCAGGAGAGGAGAGAGGCCCAGCACCAGGTCTCCTCGGCCCAGCTACGCACCACCGACTCCTCCCAGCCATCTCCATGGCCTCCGGGCATACCAGGGGCCAGACTCTCCCCCTGCTCAGGTCCCTGTGGAGGTCCTTAAGGTAGGTCATGCCCCAGCTGGAGCGCCTGACCACTGTATTTTGGGAGGAGTGCTCTTACCAGACAACAAATGCCTATCTGTTGGTGCTTATAAAACGTCAGTCTTTACAGTTCATTATAACCAGATTATACTGCGTTTTACCTGCGTTTGATGGTTGACTAATCTCACCATCTCTCTCCTGTAGGTTCAGACACACCTGGAGAACCCAACATGGTATCACATCCAGGCCTCCCAGAGACAGCAGGTTAAACACTACCTCTCCTCCACCCTGGGAACAAACTGAACAATCAGACGCTGGGCGCCTCCCCATCGCCTCAGTCCGCTCCGCCCCTCTCTTCAGCCTGCAGCCAGTAGCTCTCCCAGCAGCCCATTGGCTGTGCTCAGCCTGAGCTCAACAAAGAGGAGGTACATCACCGTTTAGTAACCATAGAGATACAAAATGAATACTGTTCTGTTTTCATTCTGTGGCCTCGACATCTCAACCCTGTATAGGAAGTAGATGGGAGCTTGGGTTGAATTTGAATCCTGAAAAACCAGGGTGTAAATACCATGATGGGGGAAAATAATCACTTCTGTTCAGCCGCTTCAAACATCTCTACACCTAAACAACAGTAGGTTTCCGTCAGCTGCTGTTTCGTACATATTAGGTCATCTACAGTTAATGTAGATTTTATTGTAAGTGGCTCTGGCTATGCGTGTCTCCTAAATGATTAAAAAGTACATTTTTATTGTACCAGTATTAGATGTTATTGTCAGTTACCAGCAGTTTGTTTGGGTGTTTCTCCATAGGGATTATACACTGTCTTGGTCTTCCAGTTTTAGATTCAACAAGAGCTCCCCTGTAATAAAACACATGGCATTCTGTTGTAGCCTCACTGTATGCTGGTCTGTCTGTCAGTCTGGGGCTGGTCTGTCCTGACTCGGGCTGGTCTGTCTGTTAGTCTGGGGCTGGTCTGTCTGTTGGTCTGGGGCTGGTCTGTCTGTTAGTCTGGGGCTGGTCTGTCTGTCTGACTGGGGCTGGTCTGTCTTTATCTGTCTGGGGCTGGTCTGTCTGTCTGACTGGGGCTGGTCTGTCTGTCTGTCTGACTGGGGCTGGTCTGTCTGTCTGACTGACTGGGGCTGGTCTGTCTGTCTGACTGACTGGGGCTGGTCTGTCTGTCTGTCTGACTGACTGGGGGCTGGTCTGTCTGTCTGATTGACTGGGGCTGGTCTGTCTGTCTGACTGACTGGGGCTGGTCTGTCTGTCTGACTGACTGGGGTGGTCTGTCTGTCTGTCTGACTGGGGCTGGTCTGTCTGTCTGTCTGACTGGGGCTGGTCTGTCTGTCTGTCTGACTGGGGCTGGTCTGTCTGTCTGTCTGACTGGGGCTGGTCTGTCTGTCTGTCTGACTGGGGCTGGTCTGTCTGTCTGTCTGACTGGGGCTGGTCTGTCTGTCTGTCTGACTGGGGCTGGTCTGTCTGTCTGTCTGACTGGGCTGGTCTTTCTCTCTGACTGGGGGCTGGTCTTTCTCTCTGACTGGGGCTGGTCTGTCTGTCTGACTGGGGCTGGTCTATCTTACTGGGGCTGGTTCTGTCTGTCTGTCTGGGGCTGGTCTGTCTGTCTGACTGGGGCTGGTCTGTCTGTCTGACTGACTGGGGCTGGTCTGTCTGTCTGTCTGACTGGGGCTGGTCTGTCTGTCTGTCTCTCTGTCTGGGGCTGGTCTGTCTGTCTGTCTCTCTCTGACTGGGGCTGGTCTGTCTGTCTGTCTCTCTGTCTGGGGCTGGTCTGTCTGTCTGTCTGACTGGGGCTGGTCTGTCTGTTCACTGACTGGGGCTGGTCTGTCTGTCTCACTGACTGGGGCTGGTCTGTCGTCTCACTGACTGGGGCTGGTCTGTCTGTCTGTCTCACTGACTGGGGCTGGTCTGTCTGTCTGTCTCACTGACTGGGGCTGGTCTGTCTGCTGTCTCACTGACTGGGCTGGTCTGGTCTGTCTCACTGACTGGGGCTGGTCTGTCTGTCTGTCTCATTGACTGGGGCTGGTCTGTCTGTCTGACTGACTGGGGCTGGTCTCTGTCTGACTGACTGGGGCTGGTCTGTCTGTCTGTCTGACTGGGGCTGGTCTGTCTGTCTGACTGACTGGGGCTGGTCTGTCTGTCTGACTGGGGGCTGGGTCTGGTTTGTCATCTCTGTCTGACTGGGGCTGGTCTGTCTGTGTCTGACTGGGGCTGGTCTGTCTGTCTGTCTGACTGGGGGGCTGGTCTGTCTGTCTGACTGGGGCTGGTCTGTCTGTCTGTCTCACTGACTGGGGCTGTCTTTCTCTCTGACTGGGGCTGGTCTGTTTCTGTCTCACTGACTGGGGCTGGTCTGTCTGTCTGTCACTGACTGGGGCTGGTCTGTCTGTCTGTCTCACTGACTGGGGCTGGTTCTGTCTGTCTCTGTCTGGGGCTGGTCTGTCTGTCTGTCTCACTGACTGGGGCTGGTCTGTCTGTCTGTCTCTGACTGGGGCTCGTCTGTCTGTCTGTCTGTCCGGGGCTGGTCTGTCTGTCTGTCTGTCTGACGGGGCTGGTCTGTCTGTCTCTCTGACTGGGGCTGGTCTGTCTGTCTGTCTCTCTGACTGGGGCTGGTCTGTCTGTCTGTCTCTCTGACTGGGGCTGGTCTGTCTGTCTGTCTGACTGACTGGGGCTGGTCTGTCTGTCTCACTGACTGGGGCTGGTCTGTCTGTCTGACTGGGGCTGGTCTGTCTGTCTGTCTCTGACTGGGGCTGGTCTGTCTGTCTGTCTCACTGACTGGGGCTGTCTGTCTGTCCATCTCACTGACTGGGGCTGGTCTGTCTGTCTGTCTCTGACTGGGGCTGGTCTGTCTGTCTGTCTGTCTGACTGGCGGCTCGTCTGTCTGTCTGTCTGTCTGACTGGCTGCTCGTCTGTCTGTCTGTCTGTCTGACTGGCGGCTCGTCTGTCTGTCTGTCTGTCTGACTGGCTGGTCGTCTGTCTGTCTGACTGGCTGCTCTGTCTGTCTGTCTGACTGGGGCTGGTCTGTCTGTCTGTCTCACTGGCTGGTCTGCTGGTCTGTTTGTCTGTCTCACTGACTGGGGCTGGTCTGTCTGTCTGTCTCACTGACTGGGGCTGGTCTTTCTGTCTGACTGGGGCTGGTCTGTCTTACTGACTGGGGCTGGTCTGTCTGTCTGTCTGACTGGGCTGGTCTGTCTGTCTGTCTGACTGGGGCTGGTCTGTCTGTCTTACTGGGGCTGGTCTGTCTGTCTGTCTGACTGGGGCTGTCTGTCTGACTGGGGCTGGTTCTGTCTGACTGGGGCTGGTCTGCACCTTGCTCTTTGTCTGACTGGGGCACATCTTCTGTCTAAATACAACATGGGGCTGGTCTGTCTGTCTGTCTGACTGGGGCTGTGTCTCCACTGTCTGTCTGACAGAGGCTGGTCTGTCTAATTCATGATCTCACTGACTGGGGCTGGTCTGTCTGTCTGTACTCACAGAGACTTCAATTAAAGGTGGTCTGTCACAATTCTGATCCACAGAGACTTCTAAAGGTGTCTTTCATCTCTGACTGGGGCAGAGACTGTCTTAAAGGTGTACTGGTTCATGATCAGAGACTTCTAAAGGTGTCTCCACTGTCTGACTGGGGGCAGGTCTTCAATTAAAGGGGCTGGTTCTGTCTGTCTGTCAGAGACTTCTGTCTGTCTGTCTGGGGCTGGTTCTGATCAGAGTCTTCTGGGGTGTGTTCTGTCTGTCTGTCTAAAGGTGTAGTTCTGTCTGTCTGTCTAAAGGCTGTCTCTTCATACCGATGCTCTTTGTGTGTTTGGCACCACATCGTTCTGTTAAATACAACATCGGGGTGTCCACACCATACCGATAACAGAGACTTCTAAACGCTTCACAATTCATACCGATACCACAGAGACTTCAATTAAAGGTGTACTCCACAATTCATACCGATACCACAGAGACTTCAATTAAAGGTGTACTCCAGCAATTCATACCGATACCACAGAGACTTCAATTAAAGGTGTACTCCACAATTCATACCCGATACCACAGAGACTTCAATTAAAGGTGTACTTCCACAATTCATACCGATACCACAGAGACTTCAATTAAAGGTGTACTCCACAATTCATACCGATACCACAGAGACTTCAATTAAGGTGTACTCCACAATTCATACCGATACCACAGAGACTTCAATTAAAGGTGTACTCCGCTACCTGTTGCTCTGTCAGTCTGTGTATTCGCTTCTGGAGAAAACCCTCATTAATTTGTCCTTGAGGGGATGAATAAAGTTTAATTGAAAATGTAATTGAACTGCAAGTCAGTGTGTCGATAAAGCTCTTACTCAGACTTCTATGGCTCTAAGGGGAGGGGTTGAAATAATCTGAAGACATTTCATAAGGAATTAAATAATCTGAAGACATTTCATAATAAGAGTCTGAAGACATTTCATAAAGAATTAAATAATCTGAAGAAGACATTTCATAATAAGAGTCTGAAGACATTTCATAAGGAATTAAATAATCTGAAGAAGACATTTCATAATAAGAGTCTGAAGACATTTCATAAGGAATTAAATAATCTGAAGACATTTCATAAGGAATTAAATAATCTGAAGACATTTCATAAGGAATTAAATAATCTGGAAGAAGACATTTCATAAAAAAGAGTCTGAAGACATTTCATAATAAGAGTCTGAAGACATTTCATAATAAGAGTCTGAAGACATTTCATAATAAGAGTCTGAAGAAACCATTTTCAGAAAGTGTGAAGAAGCCTTTTTCAAGGAAGTGCGTGAGTCCATTTCATTGTGGCTTGCGAAGTGGTGCCTCATTCATAAAGTGCTGTGTGTGAGTGTTTTCAGTGAGGTTTCCTATGAATGACTCACCCTGTCTAACGCGTTAGGTGTATCTCTGGCCCGAGGTGCCGGGAGACAAGAGACCATACGTATCAAGCACCTCAGACTAGGAGCACTGATCTGGGATCAGGTTTGCCATTTAGCTGACCATGGAGGGAGGCTTTTTTCACCTTTTATTTAACCAGGTAGGCTAGTTGAGAACACCTTTATTTAACCAGGTAGGCTAGTTGAGAACACCTTTATTTAACCAGGGAGGCCAGTTGAGAACACCTTTATTTAACCAGGTAGGCTAGTTGGAGAACACCTTTATTTAACCAGGTAGGCTAGTTGAGAACACCTTTATTTTAACCAGGTAGGCTAGTTGAACACCTTTTTAACCAGGTAGGCTGGTTGAGAACACTGTTTAACCAGGTAGGCTAGTTGAGAACACCTTTGTTTAACCAGGTAGGCCAGTTGAGAACACCTTTATTTAACCAGGTAGGCTAGTTGAGAACACCTTTATTTAACCAGGTAGGCTAAAGGAGAACACCTTTTATTTAACCAGGTAGGCTAGTTGAGGAACACCTTTATTTAACCAGGTAGGCTAGTTGAGAACACCTTTATTTAACCAGGTAGGCTAGTTGAGAACAAGTTCTCATTTACAACTGTGACCTGGTCAAGATAAAGCAAAGCTGTTCGACAGATACAACAACACAGAGTTACACATGGAGTAAAACAAACATACAGTAGAAAAGGCTATATACAGTGTGTGCAAAGGGAGGTAGATGAGGGAGGGAGGGGTAGATGAGGGAGGAAGGGAGGGTAGATGTGGGAAGGGGTAGATGAGGAAGGGAGGGTAGATGTGGGAGGGGGTAGATGTGGGAGGGGAGGGGGTAGATGTGGGAGGGAGGGAGGGGGGGGTAGATGACGGAGGGGGTAGATGAGGGAGGAAGGGGGGTAGATGTGGGAGGGAGGGGTGTGATGACGGGGGTGGTGGATGAGGGAGGAAGGGGAGGGGGAGGGGGTAGATGACGGAGGGGTGGGGGTAGATGGGGGAGGGAGGGAGGGGTAGATGACCGAGGGTGGGGGGTAGATGACCGAGGGTGGGGGGTAGATGACGGAGGGAGGAGGGTAGATGACGGAGGGTGGGGGTAGATGGGGAGGGGGGAGGGAGGGAGGGGGGGGTAGATGGGGGAGGGTGGAGGGGTAGATGGGGATGGGGGGAGGGAGGGGGTAGATGACGGAGGGGGGTAGATGAGGGAGGGAGGGGTAGATGACGGAGGGGGTGTAGATGTGCATCACCTCTTCCTCTACTGACCCCAGAGCTGTTTGTATTTCAGATGGAAGACGTGATCGATGACATCATCAGTCTTGAATCCAGTCTCAACGATGAGTTCTTTACGTTGATCGACCTGGCCTACAGGTGGCCAACACGGTATGTATTTAAACATTATCTAAACCTTATATACCCTGGCCAACACGGTATGTATTTAAACATTATCTAAGCCTTATATACCCTGGCCAACACGGTATGTATTTAAACATTATCTAAACCTTATATACCCTGGCCAACACGGTATGTATTTAAACATTATCTAAGCCTTATATACCCTGGCCAACACGGTATGTATTTAAACATTATCTAAACCTTATATACCCTGGCCTACAGGTGGCCAACACGGTATGTATTTAAACATTATCTAAGCCTTATATACCCTGGCCAACACGGTATGTATTTAAACATTATCTAAGCCTTATATACCCTGGCCAACACGGTATGTATTTAAACATTATCTAAACCTTATATACCCTGGCCAACACGGTATGTATTTAAACATTATCTAAGCCTTATATACCCTGGCCAACACGGTATGTATTTAAACATTATCTAAAACCTTATATACCCTGGCCAACACGGTATGTATTTAAACATTATCTAAGCCTTATATACCCTGGCCAACACGGTATGTATTTAAACATTATCTAAGCCTTATATACCTGGCCAACACGGTATGTATTTAAACATTATCTAAGCCTTATATACCCTGGCCAACACGGTATGTATTTAAACATTATCTAAACCTTATATACCCTGGCCAACACGGTATGTATTTAAACATTATCTAAACCTTATATACCCTGGCCAACACGGTATGTATTTAAACATTATCTAAACCTTATATACCCTGGCCAACACGGTATGTATTTAAACATTATCTAAGCCTTATATACCCTGGCCAACACGGTATGTATTTAAACATTATCTAAACCTTATATACCTGGCCAACACGGTATGTATTTAAACATTATCTAAACCTTATATACCCTGGCCAACACGGTATGTATTTAAACATTATCTAAACCTTATATACCCTGGCCAACACGGGGTATGTATTTAAACATTATCTAAACCTTATATACCCTGGCCAACACGGTATGTATTTAAACATTATCTAAACCTTATATACCCTGGCCAACACGGTATGTATTTAAACATTATCTAAGCCTTATATACCCTGGCCAACACGGTATGTATTTAAACATTATCTAAACCTTATATACCCTGGCCCAACACGGTATGTATTTAAACATTATCTAAACCTTATATACCCTGGCCAACACGGTATGTATTTAAACATTATCTAAACATTATATACCTGGCCAACACGTATGTATTTAAACATTATCTAAACCTTATATACCTGGCCAACACGGTATGTATTTAAACATTATCTAAACCTTATATACCTGGCCAACACGGTGTAGGACAGTATGTATTCCCTCCTGGGATTAATGGATCATCTGTAATCCTTCTGAAACTAATGTGTGTGGATCATTACCTGCCAGCTCTTCTCCGGAGCGGTCACTGAAAGTTGACCTTTGCTCTTATTGGCTTATCAACAATTGTCTTTGTGTCTCAAGTGACCATGCTGTTTTGTGTTGTCGGACATCATTAACCAGTTGATGCAAGTCAGAGACAGTATGTATTTAAACATAGTGTTCTGACACATGCTCACAGTGGCCCAGTGGTCAGTCAACCTGGGCGGTATGCCTAGTGGTTAGAGCGTTGGACTAGTATGACAAGGTACAAATCTGTATATGCCCCTGGCAGTTAAACCCACTGTTCCCGGTATGAAAATAAGAATTTGTTCTTTAACCTAGTTGAAAAAAAGGTTTAAAAAAACTATCGTTGGAGGAAACAATTGAGGCTTATACTGTGGAGCCCGAGAGAGAGAGAGAGAGGAGAGGTGTTCCCCCTCCGCTGAAGACATTTGTCCATTTCTCGCTGTTCAAGAGAAGGAGACGGAGGTTTTGTAGAAGGAGAAAGATGAGGATTTTGGTTGTTCTGCAACATGATAACAAAAAAATAAATAAGATGATCTGAGTAAAATTGAATGTTCTTGTTCTGTGGAATCTGTATGAAATGAATTAGAATGGTTTTGTGTTTTGAAGAGGTTAGATGAGATAAGATGTGGTTTTGACTGGATTTCTTTTGGTTTCTCACTGAATTTATTTTGACATTATAGCTTTCTACAGGCTTCTTCTCTGGTAGACATGCTAACATGTTGTCTTACTGATTCTGTTGTTAATGAAACTTGAGTACTATGTTGTCTCTTATTGTTGCTTGAAACTCACACACATTGTCTTTGTATTCTGTGTTAAGAAACTGACGTGACATGCTGTTATCTTACTGTGTTGTTAATGAAACTGACGTAGACATGCTAACATGTTGTTTTGTTTTGGTTAATGAAACTGACGTAGACATGCTAACATATTTATCTTAGTATTCTGTTGTTAATGAAACTTAGATGTGACATGTTGTCTTACTGTATTCTGTTGTTAATGAAAGACAGTGGTTATCTTCTGTATTCTGTTGTTAATGAGGTAAACATGCTAGTGTGTCTTACTGTATTCATTGCTCATGCAGTGGCCAGGACACATGGTGGTCCAATATTCTGTTGTTAATGATCCAGCCTGTTGGTATTCTGTTGCGGCAGGGTAGCCTAGTGTCTTACTTAGGCGTTGTTAATGAAACTACGTAACCCCTGTATTCGTTAAGCTGACAAGACATGCTAACATGTTATCTTAATTCTGTTGTTATGCCCATGCTGACATGTTAACTGTATTCAGGCAGTGCTAAACCCACTGTTCTAACATGTTGTCTTACTGTATTCAATGAAAATAGACATGCTAACGTGTTGTCTTGCTGTATTCTGTTGTTAATGACTTACCTAGTTGTATTCTGTTGTTAAAAACTGGTTTAGCGTGTTGTCTTACTGTATTCTGTTGTTAATGAAACTGACGTGAATGGCTAGTGTTGGAGGATGAAAGACGACATGCTAACGTGTTGTCTTAGTATTCTGCTGTTAATGAAAGACGTGAACATGCTAGCGTGTTGCTGTATTCTGGTTAATGCAGAGAGCGTGTTGTCTTACTGTATTCTGTTGTTAATGAAACTGGCGTAGAAGAGAGGAGTATTCTGTTGTTTCCCCCGTGTTGTCCTGTATTCTGTTGTTAATGAAAGACACGTGTTGTCCTGTATTGAAACTCGTAGACTCAACTGTCTTCTGTATTCTGTTGTTAATGAAACTGGCATTAGACATGCTAACGTGTTGTCTTACTGTATTCTGTTGTTAATGAAGCAGCGTAGACATGCTAACGTGTTGTCTTACTGTATTCTGTTGAGAAAGATGAGGATTTTGGTTGTTCTGCAGACATGATTTTGTCTTACACAATTCTGTTGTTAAAAAATAAATAAGATGTATTCTGTTGTTAATGAAACTGACGTAAAATTGTCTTACTGTATGTTGAAACTTGTTCTGTTGTCTTACTGTATTCTGTTAATGAAATGGTAGACATGCTAACATGTTGTCTTACTGTATTCTGTTGTTAATGAAACTGACGTAGACATGCTAACATGTTGTCTTACTGTATTCTGTTGTTAATGAAACTGACGTAGACATGCTAACATGTTGTCTTACTGTATTCTGTTGTTAATGATTAGACATGCTTTTGTCTTACTGTATTCTGTTGTTAATGAAACTCGTAGACATGCTAACGTGTTGTCTTACTGTATTCTGTTAATTTGACATGCTACGTGTTGTCTTAGTATTCTGTTGTTAATGAAACTGACGTAGACATGCTGACAGTTTGTCTTACTGTATTCTGTTGTTAATGAAACTGGTAGACATGCTGACATGTTGTCTTACTGTATTCTGTTGTTAATGAAACTGACGTAGACATGCTAACATGTTGTCTTACTGTATTCTGTTGTTAATGAAACTGACGTGAACATGCTAACATGTTGTCTTACTGTATTCTGTTGTTAATGAAACTGACGTAGACATGCTAACATGTTGTCTTACTGTATTCTGTTGTTAATGAAACTGACGTAGACATGCTAACGTGTTGTCTTACTGTATTCTGTTGTTAATGAAACTGACGTAGTCATGCACGTGTTGTCTTACTGTATTCTGCTGTTAATGAAAAAACTGGCGAGACATGCTAACGTGTTGTCTTACTGTATTCTGTTGTTAATGAAATGAGAGACATGCTAACGTGTTGTCTTACTGTATTCTGTTGTTAATGAAATGCTAGACATGCTTGTTGTCTTACTGTATTCTGTTGTTAATGAAACCGACGTAGACATGCTAACATGTTGTCTTACTGTATTCTGTTGTTAATGAAACTGACGTAGACATGCTAACGTGTTGTCTTACTGTATTCTGTTGTTAATGAAACTGGCGTAGACATGCTAACGTGTTGTCTTACTGTATTCTGTTGTTAATGAAACTGACGTAGACATGCTAACGTGTTGTCTTACTGTATTCTGTTGTTAATGAAACTGACGTAGACATGCTAACGTGTTGTCTTACTGTATTCTGTTGTTAATGAAACTGACGTAGACATGCTAACGTGTTGTCTTACTGTATTCTGTTGTTAATGAAACTGACGTAGACATGCTAACGTGTTGTCTTACTGTATTCTGTTGTTAATGAAACTGACGTAGACATGCTAACGTGTTGTTGTCTTACTGTATTCTGTTGTTAATGAAACTGACGTAGACATGCTAACGTGTTGTCTTACTGTATTCTGTTGTTAATGAAACTGACGTAGACATGCTAACATGTTATCTTACTGTATTCTGTTGTTAATGAAACTGACGTAGACATGCTAACATTTTGTCTTACTGTATTCTGTTGTTAATGAAACTGACGTAGACATGCTAACGTGTTGTCTTACTGTGTATTCTGTTGTTAATGAAACTGACGTGAGACATGCTAACGTGTTGTCTTACTGTATTCTGTTGTTAATGAAACTGACGTAGACATGCTAACGTGTTGTCTTACTGTATTCTGTTGTTAATGAAACTGACGTAGACATGCTAACGTGTTGTCTTACTGTATTCTGTTGTTAATGAAACTGACGTAGACATGCTAACGTGTTGTCTTACTGTATTCTGTTGTTAATGAAACTGACGGACATGCTAACGTGTTGTCTTAGTATTCTGTTGTTAATGAAATGACGTAGACATGCTAACGTGTTGTCTTACTGTATTCTGTTGTTAATGAAACTGACGTAGACATGCTAACATGTTGTCTTACTGTATTCTGTTGTTAATGAAACTGACGTAGACATGCTAACGTGTTGTCTTACTGTACTCGGTGGCTCCTGTTGTGAATATTAGATTGGTCATATTGACCGTTGAGAGATAATGTAATCAAATGGTGCACACTCAGCATGGTGTCTGTTTTTAAAGGGACATTTCACAGTTTTCAACTTTCTTGTTCATCGTCTTGAGCCACAACACCACATCAACATTTTTGTAAATGCACATATCGATCTCTGTAAGATGCCTGGGATAAAAGAGGCTGCTAAAATGGCAGTATATTATAGTATATATTTACTATGTCATTCTATAGAAAACCGCCATTTTAATGTTTTTCCATGTTTCCACTCTGAAAGCATGGCCACAGTGGCGACGACAGGACAAAAGGTTTTTAATCGACACAAGGGGTCAAAAATTTCCAGTAATTCCCCCCAAATTACCAGGTTTTCCAGAAATCCTGGTTGGAGTATTCAGATGTCCTCTGCACCCCCAGTAGGGAATCTGGGGAAAGATATTGGCATTTTGCAACCCTCATCTTGTCTGTTACTTGTCTTGACATTTAGGGAACAAAAGGTCTGGATTTCACATTATCAACGCCCCAGGAGGTTATCAGTGGATTCGTGTCCTGGTTTGTTGAGACTCACTAATAATCAATGTAGCTCTTAGACCTCTCATGTCACAACATGTTCTGTTCGTACTGCGTGTTCAATGGGCTTCATAGACATTTTACGAATGACCTCGACTAACCTGTACCCCCTGCACATTGACTAGGTACCGGTATCCCCTGCACATTGACTAGGTATTTTGATGCCCCCTGTATAGAGAGAGCCTCGCTATTGTGAAGTCATTTTCTTGTGTTGCTTTTTGATTGAGAAAGATTTTTAAAAATGTTAATTCCTTCAGTTTATTTAGTAAATAGTCTGTTTCTCAAACAGCTTTGTTGGTTAAGGGCTTGTAAGTAAACATTTCACAGTAAGGTACCTGTTGTAAGCATTTCACAGTAAGGTACCTGTTTGTATTCAGCATTTCACAGTAAGGTACCTGTTGTATTCAGCATTTCACAGTAAGGTACCTGTTGTATTCATTTCACAGTAAGGGTACCTGTTGTATTCAGCATTTCAGTAAGGTACCTGTTGTATTCAGCATTTCACAGTTACCTGTTGTATTCAGCATTTCACACATAAGGTACCTGTTGTATTCAGCATTTCACAGTAAGGTACCTGTTGTATTCAACATTTCACAGTAAGGTACCTGTTGTATTCAGCATTTCACGGTAAGGTACCTGTTGTATTCAGCATTTCATGGTAAGGTACCTGTTGTATTCAGCATTTCATGGTAAGGTACCTGCTGTATTCAGCATTTCACGGTAAGGTACCTGTTGTATTCAGCATTTCACAGTAAGGTACCTGTTGTATTCAGCATTTCACGGTAAGGTACCTGTGTATTCAGCATTTCACAGTAAACCTGTTGTATTCAGCATTTCACAGTGGTACCTTTGTATTCAGCATTTCACAGTAAGGTACCTGTTGTATTCAGATTTCACAGTAAGGTACCTGTTGTATTCAGCATTTCACAGTAAGGTACCTGTTGTATTCAGCATTTCACAGTAAGGTACCTGTTGTATTGCACGTGTGACAAATAACATTTGGTTTGGATGAAGGAGATAGCGTTAGTACTGCATTTGGAGTTGTTATGACCTCTGAAAGCTTGTTTTATGATGTTGTTGTTGTTTACACCTTGTGACTGTTGTTGTTGTATGCAGATGCCGGTGTCAGTAAACATGCTGGATGTGTTCAGCAGCGGAGGATGGCTGCTCCTAACATCACCGTCTCCAACTCCTGTCCTGCTGACCTGCACACCGTCAAGACTGAGTTAACCGGTACAGGTAAATAATTCCAGTCTAAAACATACTTAACACACACAAAAAACTCTCGCCCGTATGTCGATCTTTCTGTCTGTAATTAGTTCCTCTCTAAATCACACTCAATAATCACCTTTCTGTCCTGTCTGTCTCGATCTCAACTTTCTGACTGTCTGTCTCGATCTCAACTTTCTGTCCTGTCTGTCTCGATCTCAACTTTCTGACTGTCTGTCTCGATCTCAACTTTCTGTCCTGTCTGTCTCGATCTCAACTTTCTGTCCTGTCTGTCTCGATCTCAACTTTGACTGTCTGTCTCGATCTCAACTTTCTGTCTGTCTCGGTCTCAACTTTCTGACTGTCTGTCTCGATCTCAACTTTCTGACTGTCTGTCTCGATCTCAACTTTCTGACTGTCTGTCTCGATCTCAACTTTCTGACTGTCTGTCTCGATCTCAACTTTCTGACTGTCTGTCTCGATCTCAACTTTCTGACTGTCTGTCTCGATCTCAACTTTCTGACTGTCTGTCTCGATCTCAACTTTCTGACTGTCTGTCTCGATCTCAACTTTCTGACTGTCTGTCTCTGTCTCGATCTCAACTTTCTGACTGTCTGTCTGTCTGTCTCGATCTCAACTTTCTGACTGTCTGTCTGTCTGTCTCGATCTCAACTTTCTGACTGTCTGTCTGTCTCGATCTCAACTTTCTGACTGTCTGTCTGTCTGTCTCGATCTCAACTTTCTGACTGTCTGTCTGTCTGTCTCGATCTCAACTTTCTGACTGTCTGTCTGTCTGTCTCGATCTCAACTTTCTGACTGAATGTCTGTCTGTCTGATCTCAACTTTCTGAATGTCTGTCTGTCTCGATCTCAACTTTCTGAACTGATCTCAACTTTCTGAATGTCTGTCTGTCTCGATCTCAACTTTCTGAATGTCTGTCTCGATCTCAACTTTCTGACTGTCTGTCTCGATCTCAACTTTCTGACTGTCTGTCTGTCTCGATCTCAACTTTCTGACTGTCTGTCTGTCTCGATCTCAACTTTCTGACTGTCTGTCTGTCTGTCTCGATCTCAACTTTCTGACTGTCTGTCTGTCTGTCTCGATCTCAACTTTCTGAATGTCTGTCTGTCTGTCTCGATCTCAACTTTCTGACTGTCTGTCTGTCTGTCTCGATCTCAACTTTCTGACTGAATGTCTGTCTGTCTCGATCTCAACTTTCTGTCTGAATGTCTGTCTGTCTCGATCTCAACTTTCTGAATGTCTGTCTGTCTCGATCTCAACTTTCTGAATGTCTGTCTGTCTGTCTCGATCTCAACTTTCTGTCTGTCTGTCTCGATCTCAACTTTCTGACTGTCTGTCTCGATCTCAACTTTCTGACTGTCTGTCTGTCTCGATCTCAACTTTCTGACTGTCTGTCTGTCTCGATCTCAACTTTCTGACTGTCTGTCTGTCTGTCTCGATCTCAACTTTCTGACTGTCTGTCTGTCTGTCTCGATCTCAACTTTCTGAATGTCTGTCTGTCTGTCTCGATCTCAACTTTCTGACTGTCTGTCTGTCTGTCTCGATCTCAACTTTCTGACTGAATGTCTGTCTGTCTCGATCTCAACTTTCTGACTGAATGTCTGTCTGTCTCGATCTCAACTTTCTGAATGTCTGTCTGTCTCGATCTCAACTTTCTGAATGTCTGTCTGTCTGTCTCGATCTCAACTTTCTGAATGTCTGTCTGTCTGTCTCGATCTCAACTTTCTGACTGTCTGTCTGTCTCGATCTCAACTTTCTGAATGTCTGTCTGTCTCGATCTCAACTTTCTGAATGTCTGTCTCGATCTCAACTTTCTGACTGTCTGTCTCGATCTCAACTTTCTGACTGTCTGTCTCGATCTCAACTTTCTGACTGTCTGTCTCGATCTCAACTTTCTGACTGTCTGTCTCTGTCTGTCTCTCGATCTCAACTTTCTGACTGTCTGTCTGTCTGTCTCGATCTCAACTTTCTGACTGTCTGTCTGATCTCAACTTTCTGACTGTCTCGATCTCAACTTTCTGACTGTCTGTCTGTCTGTCTCGATCTCAACTTTCTGACTGTCTGTCTGTCTGTCTCGATCTCAACTTTCTGAATGTCTGTCTGTCTGTCTCGATCTCAACTTTTCTGAATGTCTGTCTGTCTCGATCTCAACTTTCTGAATGTCTGTCTGTCTCGATCTCAACTTTCTGAATGTCTGTCTGTCTCGATCTCAACTTTCTGAATATCTGTCTCGATCTCAACTTTCTGACTGTCTGTCTCGATCTCAACTTTCTGACTGTCTGTCTGTCTCGATCTCAACTTTCTGACTGTCTGTCTGTCTCGATCTCAACTTTCTGACTGTCTGTCTGTCTGTCTCGATCTCAACTTTCTGACTGTCTGTCTGTCTGTCTCGATCTCAACTTTCTGAATGTCTGTCTGTCTGTCTCGATCTCAACTTTCTGACTGTCTGTCTGTCTGTCTCGATCTCAACTTTCTGACTGAATGTCTGTCTGTCTCGATCTCAACTTTCTGACTGTCTGTCTGTCTGTCTCGATCTCAACTTTCTGACTGTCTGTCTGTCTGTCTCGATCTCAACTTTCTGACTGTCTGTCTGTCTGTCTCGATCTCAACTTTCTGACTGTCTGTCTGTCTCGATCTCAACTTTCTGACTGAATGTCTGTCTGTCTCGATCTCAACTTTCTGAATGTCTGTCTCGATCTCAACTTTCTGAATGTCTGTCTCGATCTCAACTTTCTGTCTGTCTGTCTCGATCTCAACTTTCTGACTGTCTATTTCTCCCACGTAATACCCTGTCCCTGTTTCTGTGTCTGTCTCTCTCTTTCTCTCCTCCCCCGCTCTCTTTATTTAAAGTTCTTACTCAGCATTGCTCACCCCCAACTTCCCCTGTCCAGTCAGTCAGTCACACCCTGAACCCAGCCTGTTCCTCATTACAAAGAAGCTCTGCCTCACAGCCCCTCCGTTGAACCTGCTCACTGATTCCCTCTTCACTGTTTCACAATTTCATCCCACTGAGTAAAATCTCTGCCAACTATAATCTTATGACTTTTTTTTGACATTCTGAACATACATGCTGTTTGTAAATCGTATGTTTTTATTGATTTTAGCAAGCAGCAATATATTGATATCGTCGTGCTAAATGTTGATTTTTGAAATTGTTGTCTTCAAGAGGTGGAGGCTAAAGCTATGATGAAGGAACGACAGAAAAAGGACAATCATAACCAGAGTGAGTATAAATACAATACTTGGATACCATAATTTAAGTGTATTTTTAGGTTTTAACAGTCGGTGACCACCTTGGTGATAATGTTGACATGTGTTACGGCTGTTCCTAGTTGAGAGACGCAGGAGGTTCAACATCAACGATCGCATCAAGGAACTGGGAGCTCTCATCCCCAAATCGAGTGACCCGTGAGTAGCCCCCCCCCCGCTACTATTCGTATCTAATCATGCCGCTGTTCCTTTCTCCTCACTGACCCCCCCCCGCTACAACATAGTATCTAATCATGCCGCTGTTCCTTTCTCCTCACTGACCCCCCCCGCTACTATTCGTATCTAATCATGCCGCTGTTCCTTTCCTCACTGACCCCCGCTACTATTCGTATCTAATCATGCCGCTGTTCCTTTCTCCTCACTGACCCCCTGCTACAACATAGTATCTAATCATGCCGCTGTTCCTTTCTCCTCACTGACCCCCTGCTACTATTAGTATCTAATCATGCCGCTGTTCCTTTCTCCTCACTGATCCCCCTGCTACTACATAGTATCTAATCATGCCGCTGTTCCTTTCTCCTCACTGACCCCCTGCTACAACATAGTATCTAATCATGCCGCTGTTCCTTTCTCCTCACTGACCCCCCCCGCTACTATTCGTATCTAATCATGCCGCTGTTCCTTTCCCTCACTGACCCCCCGCTACTATTCGTATCTAATCATGCCGCTGTTCCTTTCTCCTCACTGATCCCCCTGCTACAACATAGTATCTAATCATGCCGCTGTTCCTTTCTCCTCACTGACCCCCCTGCTACAACATAGTATCTAATCATGCCGCTGTTCCTTTCTCCTCACTGACCCCCTGCTACAACATAGTATCTAATCATGCCGCTGTTCCTTTCTCCTCACTGATCCCCCTGCTACAACATAGTATCTAATCATGCCGCTGTTCCTTTCTCCTCACTGACCCCCCTGCTACAACATAGTATCTAATCATGCCGCTGTTCCTTTCTCCTCACTGATCCCCCTGCTACAACATAGTATCTAATCATGCCGCTGTTCCTTTCTCCTCACTGACCCCCTGCTACAACATAGTATCTAATCATGCCGCTGTTCCTTTCTCCTCACTGATCCCCCTGCTGCAACATAGTATCTAATCATGCCGCTGTTCCTTTCTCCTCACTGATCCCCCTGCTACAATTCGTATCTAATCATGCCGCTGTTCCTTTCTCTCACTGACCCCCCCTGCTACAACATAGTATCTAATCATGCCGCTGTTCCTTTCTCCTCACTGACCCCCCTGCTACAACATAGTATCTAATCATGCCGCTGTTCCTTTCTCCTCACTGATTACAACATAGTATCTAATCATGCCGCTGTTCCTTTCTCCTCACTGACCCCCTGCTACAACATAGTATCTAATCATGCCACTGTTCCTTTCTCCTCACACACAACATAGTATCTAATCATGCCACTGTTCCTTTCTCCTACTGACCCCCTGCTACAACATAGTATCTAACAGGGTTCCTTCTCTCCTCACTGACCCCCTGCTACAACATAGTATCTAATCATGCCCTGTTCCTTCTCCTCACTGATGGACTACATCTAATCATGCCGCTGTTCCTTTCTCCTCACTGAAGGAGCAACATAGTATCTAATCATGCCGCTGTTCCTTTCTCCTCACTGACCCCCCGCTACTATTCGTACTAATCATGCCGCTGTTCCTTTCTCCCTCACTGACACTATTCGTATCTAATCATGCCGCTGTTCCTTTCTCCTCACTGACCCCCTGCTACAACATAGTATCTAATCATGCCACTGTACTGACCCCGCTACTATTCAGTATCTAATCATGCCACTGTTCCTTTTCTCCTCACTGACCCCCCCGCTACTATTCGTATCTAATCATGCCGCTGTCCTCACTGACCCCCCAGCTACTATTAGTATCTAATCATGCCGCTGTTCCTTTCTCCTCACTGACCCCCCCGCTACTATTCGTATCTAATCCATGCCGCTGTTCCTTTTCTCCTCACTGACCCCCCCCGCTACTATTCGTATCTAATCATGCCGCTGTTCCTTTCTCCTCACTGACCCCCCCCGCTACTATTCGTATCTAATCATGCAGCTGTTCCTTCTCCTCACTGACCCCCCGCTACTAGGTATCTAATCATGCCGCTGTTCCTTTCTCCTCACTGACCCCCCTCCCCCGCTACTATTCGTATCTAATCATGCCGCTGTTCCTTTCTCCTCACTGACCCCCTGCTACAACATAGTATCTAATCATGCCGCTGTTCCTTTCTCTCAGTAACCCCCTGCTACAACATAGTATCTAATCATGCCGCTGTTCCTTTCTCTCACTGTCCCCCTGCTGCAACATAGTATCTAATCATGCCGCTGTTCCTTTCTCTCCTAGTCCCCCTGCTACGGAGACAGGGAGACGCGTTGGACAAGGCACCATCCTGAAGGCGTCTGTGGACTACATTAGGAGGCTGCAGAAGGAGCAGCAGAGAGCCAAGGAGGTGGAGACCAGACAGAGGAAACTGGAGCACAGCAACCGCAGCCTACTGCTACGTATACAGGTAACACACCTATACAGGTAATACTGACCGTAACCTACCTATACAGGTAATACTGACCGTAACCTACCTATACAGGTAATACTGACAGTAACCTACCTATACAGGTAATACTGACAGTAACCTACTGCTACCTATACAGGTAATACTGACAGTAACCTACTGCTACCTATACAGGTAATACTGACAGTAACCTACTGCTACCTATACAGGTAATACTGACAGTAACCTACTGCTACGTATACAGGTAACACCTATACAGGTAATACTGACAGTAACCTACTGCTACCTATACAGGTAACACCTATACAGGTAATACTGACAGTAACCTACTGCTACCTATACAGGTAATACTGACAGTAACCTACTGCTACGTATACAGGTAACACCTATACAGGTAATACTGACAGTAACCTACTGCTACCTATACAGGTAACACACCTATACAGGTAATACTGACAGTAACACACCTATACAGGTAATACTGACAGTAACCTACTGCTACCTATACAGGTAATACTGACAGTAACCTACTGCCTATACAGGTAATACTGACAGTAACCCTGCTACCTATACAGGTAATACTGACAGTAACCTACTGCTACCTATACAGGTAATACTGACAGTAACCTACTGCTACCTATACAGGTAATACTGACAGCAACCTACTGCTACCTATACAGGTAATACTGACAGTAACCTACCTATACAGGCAATACTGACAGTAACCTACCTATACAGGTAATACTGACAGTAACCTACCTATACAGGTAATACTGACAGTAACCTACCTATACAGGTAATACTGACAGTAACCTACTGCTACCTATACAGGTAATACTGACAGTAACCTACTGCTACCTATACAGGTAATACTGACAGTAACCTACTGCTACCTATACAGGTAATACTGACAGTAACCTACTGCTACCTATACAGGTAATACTGACAGTAACCTACTGCTACCTATACAGGTAATACTGACAGTAACCTACTGCTACCTATACAGGTAATACTGACAGTAACCTACTGCTACCTATACAGGTAATACTGACAGTAACCTACTGCTACCTATACAGGTAATACTGACAGTAACCTACCTATACAGGCAATACTGACAGTAACCTACCTATACAGGTAATACTGACAGTAACCTACCTATACAGGTAATACTGACAGTAACCTACCTATACAGGTAATACTGACAGTAACCTACCTATACAGGTAATACTGACAGTAACCTACTGCTACCTATACAGGTAATACTGACAGTAACCTACTGCTACCTATACAGGTAATACTGACAGTAACCTACTGCTACCTATACAGGCAATACTGACAGTAACCTACTGCTATGTATACAGGTAATACTGACAGTAACCTACTGCTACCTATACAGGTAATACTGACAGTAACACACCTATACAGGTAATACTGACAGTAACACACCTATACAGGTAATACTGACAGTAACACACCTATACAGGTAATACTGACAGTAAACTCAGGTAATACTGACAGTAACCTACCTATACAGGTAATACTGACAGTAACCTACCTATACAGGTAATACTGACAGTAACCTACTGCTACGTATACAGGTAATACTGACAGTAACCTACCTATACAGGTAATACTGACAGTAACCTACTGCTACGTATACAGGTAACACACCTATACAGGTAATACTGACAGTAACCTACCTATACAGGTAATACTGACAGTAACCTACTGCTACGTATACAGGTAATACTGACAGTAACCTACTGCTACCTATACAGGTAATACTGACAGTAACCTACTGCTACCTATACAGGTAATACTGACAGTAACACGCCTATACAGGTAATACTGACAGTAACCTACCTATACAGGTAATACTGACAGTAACCTACTGCTACCTATACAGGTAATACTGACAGTAACCTACTGCTACGTATACAGGTAATACTGACAGTAACCTACTGCTACCTATACAGGTAATACTGACAGTAACCTACTGCTACCTATACAGGTAATACTGACAGTAAACACACTATACAGGTAATACTGACAGTAAACTGCTACCTATACAGGTAATACTGACAGTAACCTACTACCTATACAGGTAATACTGACAGTAACCTACTGCTACCTATACAGGTAATACTGACAGTAACCTACTGCTACCTATACAGGTAATACTGACAGTAACCTACTGCTACCTATACAGGTAATACTGACAGTAACCTACCTATACAGGTAATACTGACAGTAAACCTACCTATACAGGTAATACTGACAGTAACCCTGCTACGTATACAGGTAATACTGACATTAACCTATATATACAGGTAATACTGACAGTAACCTACCTATACAGGTAATACTGACAGTAACCTACTACGTATACAGGTAATACTGACAGTAACCCCTATACAGGTAATACTGACAGTAACCTACTGCTACGTATACAGGTAATACTAACATTAACCTACCTATACAGGTAATAATGACAGTAACACACCTATACAGGTAATACTGACAGTAACCTACCTATACAGGTAATACTGACAGTAACCTACCTATACAGGTAATACTGACAGTAACACACCTATACAGGTAATACTGACAGTAACACACCTATACAGGTAATACTGACAGTAACACACCTATACAGGTAATACTGACAGTAACACACCTATACAGGTAATACTGACAGTAACACACCTATACAGGTAATACTGACAGTAACCTACCTATACAGGTAATACTGACAGTAACCTACTTATACAGGTAATACTGACAGTAACCTACCTATACAGGTAATACTGACAGTAACACACCTATACAGGTAATACTGACAGTAACACACCTATACAGGTAAAACTGACGGTAACCTACCTATACAGGTAATACTGACAGTAACCTACCTATACAGGTAATACTGACAGTAACCTACTGCTACCTATACAGGTAATACTGAAAGTAACCACCTATACAGGTAATACTGACAGTAACCTACTGCTACCTATACAGGTAATACTGACAGTAAACCTACGTATACAGGTAATACTGACAGTAACATACGTATATAGGTAATACTGACAGTAACCTACCTATACAGGTAATACTGACAGTAACCTACCTATACAGGTAATACTGACAGTAACACACCTATACAGGTAATACTGACAGTAACCTACTGCTACCTATACAGGTAATACTGACAGTAGCCTACCTATACAGGTAATACTGACAGTAACCTACTGCTACCTATACAGGTAATACTGACAGTAACCTACCTATACAGGTAATACTGACAGTAACCTACCTATACAGGTAATACTGACAGTAACACACCTATACAGGTAATACTGACAGTAACCTACCTATACAGGTAATACTGACAGTAACCTACCTATACAGGTAATACTGACAGTAACCTACTGCTACCTATACAGGTAATACTGACAGTAACCTACTGCTACCTATACAGGTAATACTGACAGTAACCTACCTATACAGTTATACTGACAGTAACCTACCTATATACAGGTAATACTGACAGTAACCTACCTATACAGGTAATACTGACAGTAACCTACCTATACAGGTAATACTGACAGTAACCTACCTATACAGGTAATACTGACAGTAACCTACTGCTACCTATACAGGTAATACTGACAGTAACCTACCTATACAGGTAATACTGACAGTAACCTACCTATACAGGTAATACTGACAGTAACCTACCTATACAGGTAATACTGACAGTAACCTACCTATACAGGTAATACTGACAGTAGCCTACCTATACAGGTAATACTGACAGTAGCCTACCTATACAGGTAATACTGACAGTAACCTACTGCTACCTATACAGGTAATACTGACAGTAACCTACTGCTACCTATACAGGTAATACTGACAGTAACCTACTACATATACAGGTAATACTGACAGTAACCTACTGCTACCTATACAGGTAATACGGACAGTAACCTACTGCTACCTATACAGGTAATACTGACAGTAACCTACTGCTACCTATACAGGTAATACTGACAGTAACCCTGCTACCTATACAGGTAATACTGACAGTAACCCTGCTACCTATACAGGGTAATACTGACAGTAACCTACTGCCATATACAGGTACAATACTGACAGTAACCTACTACCTATACAGGTAATACTGACAGTAACCTACTGCTACCTATACAGGTAATACTGACAGTAAACTGCTACCTATACAGGCAATGCTGACAGTAACCTATTGCTATATATACAGGTAATACTGACAGTAACCTACCTATACAGGTAATACTGACAGTAACCTACTGCTACCTATACAGGTAATACTGACAGTAACCTACTGCTACGTATACAGGTAATACTGACATTAACCTATATATACAGGTAATACTGACAGTAACCTACCTATACAGGTAATACTGACAGTAACCTACCTATACAGGTAATACTGACAGTAACCTACTGCTACGTATACAGGTAATACTGACAGTAACCTACCTATACAGGTAATACTGACAGTAACCTACCTATACAGGTAATACTGACAGTAACACACCTATACAGGTAATACTGACAGTAACAACCTATACAGGCGACACTGACAGTAACACACCTATACAGGTAATACTGACAGTAACACACCCAGGTAATACTGACAGTAACACCTATACAGGTAATGCTGACAGTAACCTACCTATACAGGTAATACTGACAGTAACCTACTTATACAGGTAATACTACAGTAACCTACCTATACAGGTAATACTGACAGTAACACCTATACAGGTAATACTGACAGTACACACCTATACAGGTAATACTGACAGTAACCTACCTATACAGGTAATACTGACAGTAACCTACCTATACAGGTAATACTGACAGTAACCTACCTATACAGGTAATACTGACAGTAACCTACTGCTACCTATACAGGTAATACTGAAAGTAACACACCTATACAGGTAATACTGACAGTAACCTACTGCTACCTATACAGGTAATACTGACAGTAACCTGCTGCTACGTATGCAGGTAATACTGACAGTAACCTACCTATACAGGTAATACTGACAGTAACCTACCTATACAGGTAATACTGACAGTAACCTACTGCTACCTATACAGGTAATACTGACAGTAGCCTACCTATACAGGTAATACTGACAGTAAACCTACTGCTAACCTACCTACAGGTAATACTGACAGTAACCTACCTATACAGGTAATACTGACAGTAACACACCTATACAGGTAATACTGACAGTAACCACCTATACAGGTAATACTGACAGTAACCTACCTATACAGGTAATACTGACAGTAACCTGCTATACTGCTACCTATACAGGTAATACTGACAGTAACACGTACCTATACAGGTAATACTGACGGTAACCTACCTATACAGGTAATACTGACAGTAACCTACTGCTACGTATACAGGTACAATACTGACAGTAACCTACCTATACAGGTATACTGACAGTAAACACTTTGACAGGTAATACTGACAGTGCTACCTATACAGGTAATACTGACAGTAACACACCTATACAGGTAATACTGACAGTAACCTACCTATACAGGTAATACTGACAGTAACCACCTATACAGGTAATACTGACAGTAACCTACCTATACAGGTAACTCTGACAGTAACCTACTGCTACCTATACAGGTAATACTGACAGTAACCTACTGCGCCTATACAGGTAATACTGACAGTAACCTACCTATACAGTTAATACTGACAGTAACCTACCTATACAAGTAATACTGACAGTAACCTACCTATACAGGTAATACTGACAGTAACCTACCTATACAGGTAATACTGACAGTAACCTACCATACAGGTAATACTGACAGTAACCTACCTATACAGGTACTGACAGTAACCTACCTATACAGGTAATACTGACAGTAACCTACCTATACAGGTAATACTGACAGTAACCTACCTATACAGGTAATACTGACAGTAACCTACCTATACAGGTAATACTGACAGTAGCCTACCATACAGGTAATACTGACAGTAGCCACTCATACAGGTAATACTGACAGTAACCTACTGCTACCTATACAGGTAATACTGACAGTAACCTACTGCTACCTATACAGGTAATACTGACAGTAACCTACTGCTACATATACAGGTAATACTGACAGTAACCTACTGCTACCTATACAGGTAATACGGACAGTAACCTACTGCTACCTATACAGGTAATACTGACAGTAACCTACTGCTACCTATACAGGTAATACTGACAGTAACCTACTGCTACCTATACAGGTAATACTGACAGTAACCTACTGCTACCTATACAGGTAATACTGACAGTAACCTACTGCTACATATACAGGTACAATACTGACAGTAACCTACTGCTACCTATACAGGTAATACTGACAGTAACCTACTGCTACCTATACAGGTAATACTGACAGTAACCTACTGCTACCTATACAGGTAATACTGACAGTAACCTACTGCTATATATACAGGTAATACTGACAGTAACCTACTGCTACCTATACAGGTAATACTGACAGTAACCTACTGCTACCTATACAGGTAAGACTGACAGTAACCTACTGCTACCTATACAGGTAATACTGACAGTAACCTACTGCTACCTATACAGGTAATACTGACAGTAACACACCTATACAGGTAATACTGACAGTAACCTACTGCTACCTATACAGGTAATACTGACAGTAACACACCTATACAGGTAATACTGACAGTAACCTACTGCTACCTATACAGGTAATACTGACAGTAACCTACTGCTACCTATACAGGTAATACTGACAGTAACCTACCTATACAGGTAATACTGACAGTAACACACCTATACAGGTAATACTGACAGTAACACACCTATACAGGTAATACTGACAGTAACCTACCTATACAGGTAATACTGACAGTAACCTACCTATACAGGTAATACTGACAGTAACCTACCTATACAGGTAATACTGACAGTAACCTACCTATACAGGTAATACTGACAGTAACCTACCTATACAGGTAATACTGACAGTAACCTACCTATACAGGTAATACTGACAGTAGCCTACCTATACAGGTAATACTGACAGTAGCCTACCTATACAGGTAATACTGACAGTAACCTACTGCTACCTATACAGGTAATACTGACAGTAACCTACTGCTACCTATACAGGTAATACTGACAGTAACCTACTGCTACATATACAGGTAATACTGACAGTAACCTACTGCTACCTATACAGGTAATACGGACAGTAACCTACTGCTACCTATACAGGTAATACTGACAGTAACCTACTGCTACCTATACAGGTAATACTGACAGTAACCTACTGCTACCTATACAGGTAATACTGACAGTAACCTACTGCTACCTATACAGGTAATACTGACAGTAACCTACTGCTACATATACAGGTACAATACTGACAGTAACCTACTGCTACCTATACAGGTAATACTGACAGTAACCTACTGCTACCTATACAGGTAATACTGACAGTAACCTACTGCTACCTATACAGGTAATACTGACAGTAACCTACTGCTACCTATACAGGTAATACTGACAGTAACCTACTGCTACCTATACAGGTAATACTGACAGTAACCTACTGCTACCTATACAGGTACAATACTGACAGTAACCTACTGCTACCTATACAGGTAATACTGACAGTAACCTACTGCTACCTATACAGGTACAATACTGACAGTAACCTACTGCTACCTATACAGGTAATACTGACAGTAACCTACTGCTACCTATACAGGTAATACTGACAGTAACCTACTGCTACCTATACAGGTAATACAGACAGTAACCTACTGCTACCTATACAGGTAATACTGACAGTAACCTACTGCTACCTATACAGGTAATACTGACAGTAACCTACTGCTATCTATACAGGTAATACTGACAGTAACCTACTGCTACCTATACAGGTAATACTGACAGTAACCTACTGCTACCTATACAGGTACAATACTGACAGTAACCTACTGCTACCTATACAGGTAATACTGACAGTAACCTACTGCTACCTATACAGGTAATACTGACAGTAACCTACCTATACAGGTAATACTGACAGTAACCTACTGCTACCTATACAGGTAATACTGACAGTAACCTACTGCTACCTATACAGGTAATACTGACAGTAACCTACTGCTACCTATACAGGTAATACTGACAGTAACCTACTGCTACCTATACAGGTAATACTGACAGTAACCTACTGCTACCTATACAGGTCAATACTGACAGTAACCTACTGCTACCTATACAGGTAATACTGACAGTAACCTACCTATACAGGTAATACTGACAGTAACCTACTGCTACCTATACAGGTAATACTGACA
This sequence comes from Oncorhynchus gorbuscha, assembly GCF_021184085.1. Taxonomy (NCBI): domain Eukaryota; kingdom Metazoa; phylum Chordata; class Actinopteri; order Salmoniformes; family Salmonidae; genus Oncorhynchus; species Oncorhynchus gorbuscha. Next base: position 32,972 of record NW_025748552.1, read on the forward strand.
GTAACACACCTATACAGGTAATACTGACAGTAACCTACTGCTACCTATACAGGTAATACTGACAGTAACCTACTGCTACCTATACAGGTAATACTGACAGTAACCTACTGCTACCTATACAGGTAATACTGACAGTAACCTTACTGCTACCTATACAGGTACAATACTGACAGTAACCTACTGCTACCTATGCAGGTACAATACTGACAGTAACCTACTGCTACCTATACAGGTAAATACTGACAGTAACCTACTGCTACCTATACAGGTAATACTGACAGTAACCTACTGCTACCTATACAGGTAATACTGACAGTAACCTACTGCTACCTATACAGGTAATACTGACAGTAACCTACTGCTACCTATACAGGCAATACTGACAGTAACCTACTGCTACCTATACAGGTAATACTGACAGTAA
>NW_025748553.1:0-20000 GCF_021184085.1 Oncorhynchus gorbuscha
GGAAGGAAAGGGTGGAATTTCCAACGAATCTATCTTAAAGCTCTCAAATGACATTGCCAGTCGATATGAAACATTCAAGACTCTGGAGTGGTGTTGTAACGAGTTGCAGGTTAGCACCAGAGCTGCTACAGATAACATAGCTAGCTGGCGAGACAGAGTGAATCAACCGTGGGAGGAAATGATGTCGCTCAAAAACAGAAAGGAGCCTGAATATGCGCAAGAGGGTTCTGACCCAAACATTTTCTTCAAGAGAATCAACCAAAATGGATACTGTTGCTACAAGGAAGTAAGACTGAATTCCACACAGTGGAAGAAGCAGGGGCATGCCTTGCAGCTGAGGACAGGAGTCCAGCCATCACCCCCCAACCCCTCCAGATTCTCCCCATTGCAAACGGAAGATAATGATGTCCCCCCCTTCCTTGGACACCCCATAGCTTGTAAGATGTACACAACTAATGTTAAGCTAAGTAGCTAAAGTTGCGCACATTGATTTGTTATTTAGCTAAAAGTACACTTTGTATGAGTAGCCTAGTTGATTAGCTAACTTGTCTGTTAGCATTCTAGTTGTATGGCTGAAATACAGTTTGGCTCGGAGCTAGCTGGCTAGCGAAGTTAGCTGGCTGGATAATTATTTGGTACAGGCTGCAAACTTCAGATGGCAAAAATATTTTGCTGTCAGTAAATGAAGTCCTCGCTGCGTTAGTGTAAACGTCATGGGAATTAACATGCAGAGTGCTCTTAGATTTAAGTTTGCGATGGACCTTGAACTCAGTGTAAGGTGTGTAAAATCCCCATGGTTTCAATTCCGCTATCAAGCGTTCTAAACGCTTAGAATGCATCAGACGCAAAAATAGAATGTTGACATTGTGATGTCTTGAGATTCCAGAACAGATACTATAACTGTGCTGCTCACTCCTCCACCACTAACAAAACAAAAGGCCCTTTCATATGATGGTAGAAAACGACGTATTCAGGTTAATGGTTCTGATGATGATGGTACAGCACGTTTTGTATTTGTCCCTACGGTTAAACATCACACTATGATGTGTTTTGCCTCCAGACACACATGATTCTAACGTGCGTCGTTCTATCTCTAAAAAGGCTCTTAGATCATTCACCACACCAACTTGTTGCGGGAGGAGATTTTAATAAGGAATGTAATTTTCAGTTAGATAGGTCTCAGCGTTTCATCTCACTCCCAAACTGATCAGGCCTCTCTCCGGTGACTCCATCTCATTTGCTACAGACCTAATACATTAGATGCCTGTCGTCGTAGGAATGGACCGCCAAACATTGAACATCTATTTTCACAAGACATAATACATTTTCCCAGATAGACGATAGTATTTGTACTCGCATATAAACAGGTGTTTTTCAGAGAGCTGAGCTGCTCCCCATAGTCTTCTGACCAGGTCCTTATCTTACTTGACAGCTCCAAACAGAAAGGTGCCAGAAGAGATCCTTTGAACAACTTTGCTGCAGAACAATATCCATTTCCCTCACTTACTTCGGGAGGTGACAAACTGTTTTTCCAGAAGAAACTGTGCTTTGTTTGCCTCACCACTTTATTCAACTCGCAGTGAATTTATTTTATTTTATTAGAGATGGAAAGCAGATTAGTTGAAATGAGCTGAAAGAAACACGTACAGAGCAAAAAGGTGATTTTAACAGCGTTAAAACATGAGAGTACAACACCTCAGTTACCTTACTACCATCTAAATCTGAGCAGCAGCATAGACTAGTGGTTAGAGTGTTGGACTAATAACCAGAAGGTTGCAAGTTCAAATCACTGAGCTGCCAAGGTAAATCTGTGATTCTGCCTCTGAACAGGCAGTTTAACCCACTGTTCTTAGGCCATCATTGAAAATAAGAATTTGTTCTTAACTGACTTGCCTAGTAAAATAAAAAGCTGAATTTAATTTAATTTGTGTAAATAACATAATAATCTGAGGGGGAGAAAGCTAGTAGCCTTGTTTTGGCTCTAAGGCTTAAAGGAAAATGAAGCCTTTTCTTGTATCAATACAATTCAAACACCATCTGGTAAGATGTCACATGACGTGGCAGAAGTTAATGATGTGTTCAGGCTATTTTTATTCCCTAATTATATATGTCAAAGTGTAAGGGTTTTCCTCCTCTTCGTCTGAGGAGGAGAAGCGAGAATGATCAGAGGACCAATGTGCAACGTGGTAAGTGTCCATGGTTGTTAATTTAAAAAACATAAACACTATGAATACAAAAACAATAAACGTGAAATGAACGAAAACCGAAATAGTACCGTTTGGTGAAAAACACAGACACGGAAACAATCACCCACAAACAAACAGTGAAACCTGTGGCTACCTAAGTATGATTCTTAATCAGACACAACTAACGACACCTGCCTCTGATTGAGAACCATACTAGGCCGAAACATAGAAATCCCCAAAATCATAGAAAACAAACATAGACTGCCCACCCCAACTCACGCCCTGACCATACTAAATAACGACAAAACAAAGGAAATAAAGGTCAGAACGTGACCCAAAGGCTGACCCTGATAGTAGTAAGATGACCCAAAGTCCATAGAGAGCAATCTAAATTCCACGAAGAGGATCAAACTGGGTTTCTAAAGGGTCTTTTAGCCTCATACAAGATACTGTAACACGTCTAATGCACTGTTTTAGTTTGTAGTTTGCAGAACAAGCCTTTGATAGTTTACAACAGAACTGTCTGTGGTTTGTTTTGGAGTCCTGTGGTAAAGGATTCATCTCAATGTTAAAAACATTGTCTTCTGCACCCCAAGCAGTTGTGCAGACGGGGAAACATTTGAATCCAAACCTTTCTGTTTCCAATGTTCCTCAAAGCCATCAGATTGTACAGGTTTCTCCCATCCATATGAAAAGGACGAGCATAAAACCTCTATACCGATGACACTTCACTGAATTTATCAGACATCTCAAATTCCCTTCCACAGATTCTGAAATGATTTACTCTTCACGTTTCATTTCCGGGATATAAAATAAACTGGGGGAAAAGCTATACTGGTGCCCCTAAATATCCCTGTAAAACTGCTGACTTTGCCTGCTGTGTGGCAGAATGACACCAACTTGACTTATTTGGGAATATTTAAATCCACCAAATGTTCCCCGGTTTGTAGAAAGAACTATGTCAACCTAAAAGAGGGGATGGGCTCTGATGTACAGATGGGGCCTCTCTTAAAAATGTCATTACAAGGCAGGATTGCTGTAGTAAAACTGAATGTAGTCGGTCGTCCACATTTGATTTCTTCTACGCTGCCTGTACCACCTCCACCAAAATACTTTGAGGAATTAAAGTCAACGACCTCGAAGTTAATTTGGAATTCAAAAAATAAAATAAATAAAGCCGCACATTCGATATGATACTCTTACGTGGTTAAAGGGAACAGGAGGTTTGCCTCTTCCAGATTACAAATGATATTACTGGACTTACTGAACTATACAGTACTGTACTGAACTCGACTCTACTCTACTGTATTGTACTGTTCTGAACTACTATACTGAACCCTACTTTACTGTACTGAACTCTACTCTACTGAACTCTACTGAACTGAACTGAACTCTACTCTACTCTACTCTACTGAACTCTACTGTACTGAACTCTACTCTACTGATCTGAACTCTACTCTACTCTACTGAACTCTACTCTACTCTACTGAACTGAACTCTACTCTAGTCTACTGAATTCTACTCTACTGAACTCTATTCTACTCTACTGTACTGTACTGAACTCAACTGAACTCTACTGTACTGTACTGAACTCAACTGAACTCTACTGTACTCCACTCTACTGAACTCTACTCTACTGAACTCTACCCTACTCTACTGTACTGAACTCTACTCTACTGTACTGTACTGAACTCTACTCTACTGAACTGAACTGAACTCTACTCTACTCAACTCTACTCTACTGTACTGAACTCTACTCTACTCTACTGAACTGAACTCTACTCTACTGTACTGAACTCTACTCTACTGTACTGAACTCTACTCTACTGAACTGAACTCTACTCTACTCTACTGTACTGAACTCTACTGTACTGAACTCTACTCTACTCTACTGAACTCTACTAATGCTAGTCTACTGTACTGAATGCTGTTGTTCTGTTCTGTACTTTGGAACATAGACGTCTCTGATTGGTTCAGATTTGCTCTTTGTCGAACCAACCAAATTTCTTCTTGTTTGGGGTCAGAGCTCATTAAAATAACAGCCAGTGTGTAGAATAACATGTTGCGTATTCAGACCCCAGTCTACCTATTCAGGATCCGTCACCGTGAACAGAATGACAATCATGTCCATGATAATGCAGTTCTGTGTAGTACAGATCAGGGAACATAATGACAATCATGTCCATGATAATGCAGTTCTGTGTAGTACAGATCAGGGACCGGAATGACAATTATGTCCATGATAGTGTAGTTCTGTGTAGTACAGATCAGGGAACAGAATGACAATCATGTCCATGATAATGCCGTTCTGTGTAGTATAGATCAGGGACCAGAATGACAATCATGTCCATGATAATGCAGTTCTGTGTAGTACAGATCAGGGAACAGAATGACAATCATGCCCATGATAATGCCATTCTGTGTAGTACAGATCAGGGAACAGAATGACAATCATGTCCATGATAATGCAGTTCTGTGTAGTACAGATCAGGGAACAGAATGACAATCATGTCCATGATAATGCAGTTCTGTGTAGTACAGATCAGGGACCAGAATGACAATCATGTCCATGATAATGCAGTTCTGTGTAGTACAGATCAGGGACCAGAATGACAATCATGTCCATGATAATGCAGTTCTGTGTAGTACAGATCAGGGAACAGAATGACAATCATGTCCATGATAATGTAGTTCTGTGTAGTACAGATCAGGGAACAGAATGACAATCATGCCCATGATAATGCCGTTCTGTGTAGTACAGATCAGGGAACAGAATGACAATCATGTCCATGATAATGCAGTTCTGTGTAGTACAGATCAGGGTTCTGTGTAACAGAATGACAATCATGTCCATGATAATGCAGTTCTGTGTAGTACAGATCAGGGAACAGAATGACAATCATGTCCATGATAATGCAGTTCTGTGTAGTACAGATCAGGAACAGAATGACAATCATGTCCATGATAATGCAGTTCTGTGTAGTACAGATCAGGGACCAGAATGACAATCATGTCCATGATAATGCAGTTCTGTGTAGTACAGATCAGGGAACAGAATGACAATCATGTCCATGATAATGCAGTTCTGTGTAGTACAGATCAGGGAACAGAATGACAATCATGCCCATGATAATGCCGTTCTGTGTAGTACAGATCAGGGAACAGAATGACAATCATGTCCATGATAATGCAGTTCTGTGTAGTACAGATCAGGGAACAGAATGACAATCATGTCCATGATAATGCAGTTCTGTGTAGTACAGATCAGGGAACAGAATGACAATCATGTCCATGATAATGTAGTTCTGTGTAGTACAGATCAGGGACCATGACAATCATGTCCCATGATAATGCAGTTCTGTGATAGTACAGATCAGGGAACAGAATGACAATCATGCCCATGATAATGCAGTTCTGTGTAGTACAGATCAGGGAACAGAATGACAATCATGTCCATGATAATGCAGTTCAGAAGATGACAGAATGACAATGTCCATGATAATGCAGTTCTGTGTAGTACAGATCAGGAACAGAATGACCAGATGATAATGAGTACAATCAGGAACAGAATGACAATCATGTCCATGATAATGCAGTTCTGTGTAGTACAGATCAGGACCAGAATGACAATCATGATGATAATCAGGGAACAGAATGCATGCCCATGATAATGCAGTTCTGTGTAGTACAGATCAGGGAACAGAATGACAATCATGCCCATGATAATGCAGTTCTGTGTAGTACAGATCAGGGACCAGAATGACAATCATGCCCATGATAATGCAGTTCTGTGTAGTACAGATCAGGGAACAGAATGACAATCATGCCCATGATAATGCAGTTCTGTGTAGTACAGACCAGTGACCAGAATGACAATCATGTCCATGATAATGCAGTTCTGTGTAGTACAGACCAGTGACCAGAATGACAATCATGTCCATGATAATGCAGTTCTGTGTAGTACAGATCAGGGACCAGAATGACAATCATGCCCATGATAATGCAGTTCTGTGTAGTACAGATCAGGGAACAGAATGACAATCATGTCCATGATAATGCAGTTCTGTGTAGTACAGATCAGGGACCAGAATGACAATCATGCCCATGATAATGCAGTTCTGTGTAGTACAGATCAGGGAACAGAATGACAATCATGCCCATGATAATGCAGTTCTGTGTAGTACAGATCAGGGACCAGAATGACAATCATGTCCATGATAATGCAGTTCTGTGTAGTACAGATCAGGGAACAGAATGACAATCATGTCCATGATAATGCAGTTCTGTGTAGTACAGATCAGGGACCAGAATGACAATCATGTCCATGATAATGCAGTTCTGTGTAGTACAGATCAGGGAACAGAATGACAATCATGTCCATGATAATGTAGTTCTGTGTAGTACAGATCAGGGACCAGAATGACAATCATGCCCATGATAATGCAGTTCTGTGTAGTACAGATCAGGGACCAGAATGACAATCATGTCCATGATAATGCAGTTCTGTGTAGTACAGATCAGGGAACAGAATGACAATCATGTCCATGATAATGCAGTTCTGTGTAGTACAGATCAGGGACCAGAATGACAATCATGTCCATGATAATGCAGTTCTGTGTAGTACAGATCAGGGAACAGAATGACAATCATGTCCATGATAATGCAGTTCTGTGTAGTACAGATCAGGGACCAGAATGACAATCATGTCCATGATAATGCCGTTCTGTGTAGTACAGATCAGGGAACAGAATGACAATCATGTCCATGATAATGCAGTTCTGTGTAGTACAGATCAGGGAACAGAATGACAATCATGTCCATGATAATGCAGTTCTGTGTAGTACAGATCAGGGACCAGTGATGAATCACTTCACTGACTGTCAAAATAAAACGTGTCAAAGTCAATAGCTGACACTCCTTCTTTCTGCCGACACAGTTTACTCTTAATTTGGAGCAGATATTTAAGATAATTTCTGGGAAAATGTGCACACGTCAAAAACGAAGAGAGATTTTTACCAAAATTCCGTTACCGAACTTTGCATCTGCACCGTTCTCTCAGTAAATGTGTATGGGTAGCATTTTCAGTGTAAATTGTTAAAGGCCCTTGTGCATAGAGTTGTTAAACTTTGAAATCAATGGTTTTCGTTTGGCATCCATTTTAAAGTGGATGTTTCCCCTACCCTCCAAACATTATATTGGGAACTCTTACTTCCTGTCTTACTTCCTGTCTGTACGATTCATTTTGTCTTCTCAAATAATTCTGACTCCTGACGGTATGTACATAGTTATATTGTTTGCCTGTTTGTTTGTACAACATTTTAATTAGTTTTGTTTGTTATTGTCAAGGATAATATTTGTACCGTGATCCTCCATTCATATGTGTATTGTATATCAAATTAAATATATATTTTTAAAAATAAATAGCGTTCTGAATGTGAATATGAAGCCATTCCAACAATGCTCACTTGTCGAGACAGTCTCCCACACATGATAAATAATCAACTGTCAACATAGAAGACCAACATCCCAGTTGCTCCTCAACACTGGAGTGTCACAGAGGCTGGTGAGAGTTACAAAGGCTGGTGAGAGTTACAGAGGCTGGTGAGAGTTACAAAGGCTGGTGAGAGTTACAAAGGCTGGTGAGAGTTACAGAGGCTGGTGAGAGTCACAGAGGCTGGTGAGAGTTACAGAGGCTGGTGAGAGTTACAGAGGCTGGTGAGAGTTACAGAGGCTGGTGAGAGTTACAGAGGCTGGTGAGAGTTACAGAGGCTGGTGAGAGTTACAGAGGCTGGTGAGAGTTACAAAGGCTGGTGAGAGTTACAAAGGCTGGTGAGAGTCACAGAGGCTGGTGAGAGTTACAGAGGCTGGTGAGAGTTACAGAGGCTGGTGAGAGTTACAGAGGCTGGTGAGAGTTACAGAGGCTGGTGAGAGTTACAGAGGCTGGTGAGAGTTACAAAGGCTGGTGAGAGTTACAAAGGCTGGTGAGAGTTACAGAGGCTGGTGAGAGTTACAAAGGCTGGTGAGAGTCACAGAGGCTGGTGGGTGTCACAGAGGCTGGTGAGAGTTACAGAGGCTGGTGAGAGTTACAGAGGCTGGTGGGTGTCACAGAGGCTGGTGAGAGTTACAAAGGCTGGTGAGAGTTACAGAGGCTGGCGAGTGAAGCACAGAGGAAAACAGACACAAGCAGAAAGTCCTTTCACATGAATCCAGATCAATTCTGAGGAGAACAAACATTGGAAGGAGAATATATATTTATTTTTCAATGTTCCACTTTTTACCGGAAAACATAAAAATGGGCTTGCCTTCGTTTGTTTGATCTCTCGGTAATAGACTGTAACAATGCCAGGGCCAGAAAGTGGGTTAGAAAACAGTACTGTATCACAGACAAACATGCTGGAGAGAGGAGCATCTTTGATACGCAGTACTGTAACAGACAGCTGGGGAGAAGAGCAGCTTTGATACCAACAGTACTGGGGAGAAGAGCAGCTTTGATACTCAGTACTGGAGAGAAGAGCAGCTTTGATACCAACAGTACTGGAGAGAAGAGCAGCTTTGATACCAACAGTACTGGAGAGAAGAGCAGCTTTGATACCAACAGTACTGGAGAGAAGAGCAGCTTTGATACTCAGTACTGGGGAGAAGAGCAGCTTTGATACCAACAGTACTGGAGAGAAGAGCAGCTTTGATACCAACAGTACTGGAGAGAAGAGCAGCTTTGATACCAACAGTACTGGAGAGAAGAGCAGCTTTTATACTCAGTACTGGGGAGAAGAGCAGCTTTGATACTCAGTACTGGGGAGAAGCGCAGCTTTGATACCAACAGTACTGGAGAGAAGAGCAGCTTTGATACCAACAGTACTGGAGAGAAGAGCAGCTTTGATACTCAGTACTGGGGAGAAGCGCAGCTTTGATACCAACAGTACTGGAGAGAAGAACAGCTTTGATACTCAGTACTGGAGAGAAGATCAGCTTTGATACCAACAGTACTGGGGAGAAGAGCAGCTTTGATACTCAGTACTGTAGAGAAGAGCAGCTTTGATACCAACAGTACTGGGGAGAAGAGCAGCTTTGATACCAACAGTACTGGGGAGAAGAGCAGCTTTGATACTCAGTACTGGGGAGAAGAGCAGCTTTGATACTAACAGTACTGGAGAGAAGAGCAGCTTTGATACCAACAGTCCTGGGGAGAAGAGCAGCTTTGATACCAACAGTACTGGGGAGAAGTGCAGCTTTGATACCAACAGTATTGGGGAGAAGAGCAGCTTTGATACCAACAGTACTGGGGAGAAGAGCAGCTTTGATACTCAGTACTGGAGAGAAGAGCAGCTTTGATACCAACAGTACTGGGGAGAAGAGCAGCTTTGATACCAACAGTACTGGAGAGAAGAGCAGCTTTGATACCAACAGTACTGGGGAGAAGAGCAGCTTTGATACCAACAGTACTGGGGAGAAGAGCAGCTTTGATACCAACAGTACTGGAGAGAAGAGCAGCTTTGATACTCAGTACTGGAGAAGAAGATCAGCTTTGATACCAACAGTACTGGGGAGAAGAGCAGCTTTGATGGGAGAAGAGCTCAGTACTGGAGAGAAGAGCAGCTTTGATACCAACAGTACTGGGGAGAAGAGCAGCTTTGATACCAACAGTACTGGAGAGAAGAGCAGCTTTGATACCAACAGTACTGGGGAGAAGAGCAGCTTTGATACCAACAGTACTGGGGAGAAGAGCAGCTTTGATACCAACAGTACTGGGGAGAAGAGCAGCTTTGATACTCAGTACTGGAGAGAAGAGCAGCTTTGATACCAACAGTACTGGAGAGAAGAGCAGCTTTGATACCAACAGTACTGGGGAGAAGAGCAGCTTTGATACTCAGTACTGGAGAGAAGAGCAGCTTTGATACCAACAGTACTGGAGAGAAGAGCAGCTTTGATACTCAGTACTGGAGAGAAGAGCAGCTTTGATACTAACAGTACTGGAGAGAAGAGTACTGGCTTTGATACCAACAGTACTGGAGAGAAGAGCAGCTTTGAGCTGTAGAGATGGGAGAGGGAGATTCTCGGTCAAAACAGAGTGTTGTCCAGCAATGGATGGTCCATTGAGGAGCCAAACACAGCAGAGAGAAAACCTGTTTTGCCGAATGAGGCTGTGTGTGTGTGTGTGTGTGTGTGTGTGTGTGTGTGTGTGTGTGTGTGTGTGTGTGTGTGTGTGTGTGTGTGTGTGTGTGTGTGTGTGTGTGCGTGCGTGCGTGCGTGCGTGCGTGCGTGCGTGCGTGCGTGCGTGCGTGCGTGCGTGCGTGCGTGCGTTTGTGTGTGTTCAGGCTTTGTCCAGATGTCTAATTACTGTGTGAGTGCAGCAGGAGGATGTGTTAAACGGTGTTTCCAACTATCTGTTCTCGCTATAATGAGGAGATAAATTGACCAATCAGCTGAAGCCAGGACATATACAGTACACTGTGTCCTAAATGTCACCCTACTGTAATTCCCTACACACTACCCTATGGTCCGTGTTCTAAAGAAGTGCACTACAATTGGGGAAAGGGTGCCATTTTGTGACTCGGGCAGGATGTATAGGACCCCAGGGTGTTGATCTGCCAGTGTAGATGGCTGTTGGTGCTTGTGTGTGTATCCTATCCTGTCAGACTGTGTAACCCTGGAAACCCTCTCAGGACAATGTGCTGAGTCTGAACAGAACAGGAGTGTTTCAGTGTCCTAGACAGACAGAGGAGGAAATGGCTCACATTCAAGTTGAATGGAAAGAGCTGAGTTGTAAAGGGGACATAATGTGATCCTGTACCCCAACACACACCAATCAGATGGACGGTTTGAGCAACAGGGCTAACAGTACCCAATACAGTGTTCACCTGTACCCCAACACACACCAATCAGATGGACGGTTTAAGCAACAGGGCTAACAGTACCCAATACAGTGTTCACCTGTACCCCAACACACACCAATCAGATGGTTGGTTAAGCAGCAGGGCTAACAGTACCCAATACAGTGTTCACCTGTACCCCAACACACACCAATCAGATGGACGGTTTAAGCAACAGGGCTAACAGTACCCAATACAGTGTTCACCTGTACCCCAACACACACCAATCAGATGGTTGGTTACAACAGTAATACAGTGTTCCCCAACACACACCAATCAGATGGACGGTTTAAGCAACAGGGCTAACAGTACCCAGTACAGTGTTCACCTGCACCCCAACACACACCAATCAGATGGACGGTTTGAGCAACAGGACTAACAGTAGCCAATACAGTGTTCACCTGTACCCCAACACACACCAATCAGATGGATGGTTTAAGCAACAGGGCTAACAGTACCCAGTACAGTGTTCACCTGTACCCCAACACACACCAATCAGATGGTTGGTTAAGCAACAGGGCTAACAGTACCCAGTACAGTGTTCACCTGTACCCCAACACACACCAATCAGATGGTTGGTTAAGCAACAGGGCTAACAGTACCCAGTACAGTGTTCACCTGTACCCCAACACACACCAATCAGATGGATGGTTTAAGCAACAGGGGTTTGAAGAATTTAGTTAACAGGACAACAGTACCCAATACAGTGTTCACCTGTACCCTTCGGATACAATTACAATAAATTAATTTATCAAAGTTCCAGCACAGCCGTTTTTATCTCAATATCCAATAATTTATGGGTAACAATGAAGTACCTTACTGTGATTGTTTTCAATAAAAATAGCTTCTTAGCAAAGAGCAATTTCTCAAGCAAGAAATGAGCTAAGACTGTCTGGGAGTGGTTGGGGAGGGGTAAACTGAAAACGAGCTGTTATTGGCGGAGAGGTTTGGAACTCTCTTTCTCATTGGTCTAAATAGGGTGGCAATCTTAGTGAGTGGACTATTGTGATTCAAATAAGTCTAATTGAAAATGAATGAATGGGTGTATTTGGAAAGAAAACATCACCTGTCTGAACTACAGGGGTGGTGCTTATAATTTATCATCACAACAACTACTGACTGTTAGAACGCACACAGAGGGTTTAATGTGTTACGGTCTGCATCTCACTAATGGTATATTTATGCAGAAACATGGAGCTGGGTTTTTCCATTACCTATAATGACTGTGCCAGATGTGAGTCTCTGATCTCTGTCAAGCCTTCATTAACCTGTGGATACGGCAGCAGTCCTCTTTGTTACGGATATACAGAAAAAAAACTTCTGATCTCTATCAGCCTTTCTCCTCTGCTAGACAAACTAATGGACTGTGTGGGTGTGTGTTTGTGTTTGTATGTGTGTGTGTTTGTATGCGTGTGTGTGTGTGTGTTTGTATGTGTGTGTGTGTGTGTATGTGTGTGTGTGAGAGAGAGAGAGAGAGAGAGAGAGAGAGAGAGAGAGAGAGAGAGAGAGAGAGAGAGAGAGAGAGAGAGAGAGAGAGAGAGTCTTTGATGTAAACCCAGAGTATCATTCAGGCACCTGTCTGAGAGGACTCAGGGACAACAGAGTAGAACACAAACACTCAGCCCTCATCCTATTGTCATCAAGGAGCCTGGTATAACTGATAACCCTACTCTGCTGTGGTGACGAAGGGCCAGGAGTGTTTTACCACGTGGCCTGATCAGAAAAACATCCCCGCAGTTACAGGGTATAATTAAGAAACCATGGTTTCAAGTAAAGAACAACTCAGGGCCCTAAAGATGGCATGAGTTTAGTCAGTAGTGTTTTGTACCTGATGGTACGAAAAGTGTAGTGTATAGAATTACCTAGCATAGCATAGCATTACATAGCCTAGTGTATTGTATAGTAATGTAGCCTAGTGTAGCATAGCCTAGCCTAGCATAGCATAGTATCTTATACCTGATCGCTGATCGCATGCACCACCACCATAATGAGCTCCATCTGGTAAGAGAAATGTAGCATAGCCTAGCATAGCATAGCATAGTGTATTATACCTGATGGCAGATCTCATGAACCACCACCATGGTTAGCTCCATCTGGTAGGAGAAGTGTAGCATAGCATAGCATAGCATAGCATAGTGTATTATACCTGATGGCAGATCTCATGAACCACCACCATGGTTAGCTCCATCTGGTAGGAGAAGGATGAGACCTCTGGGTCCAGTAGGATCTTCTGCTCTACAAACACACTCAGACCCCAGTTCTCCATGGCAGCGTAGGGGTGCTTGGGCACAGCCAGCAGGTCTGGTGAAAACACAGAGAGGTTAAAGGTTAGAGAGAAGGGTACAGCAACCGCGACGGAAAAACACAACAAAACAACCTTGAATTCACGTCCACCTGTTGACACCATAGAAGACGAAACAACTCAAAAGGACCAAGGCACTCGTCATTTGTTGGACTAGTAACCGGAAGGTTGCAAGTTCAAACCCCCGAGCTGACAAGGTACAAATCTGTCGTTCTGCCCCTGAACAGGCAGTTAACCCACTGTTACTAGGCCGTCATTGAAAATAAGAATTTGTTCTTAACTAACTTGCCTAGTTAAATAAAGATTTTTAAAAAATGTAATTAGTTTAAAATGACTTTATGTAAGTTATGTAAGATCGGCTCCCCGAGTGGCGCAGCGGTCTAAGCCACGGCATCTCCAGTGCTAGAGGCGTCACTACAGACCCTGGTTCAATTCCAGGTTGAATCACATCCGGAGCCAGACACAGCAGTTTGGGAGTCCCATTGGGCGTCTCACAATTGGCCCGACGTCGTCTGGGTTTGGCCGGTGGTAGGGCCGTCATTGTAAATAAGAATTGGTTCTTAACCTGCTCAATAGAACACCAAGTTTGAAACTCGTGTTTTAGTCAGCATGTCCTTCGTCAAGGGAGAAACCGAGATACAACGACCCAACGCTGTCTTCTACTAAACAGACCACGCTCCACTCAACCCTGGTTGAAGAGGGAGTGGGTTACAACATAGTTAGTCGTCATTGGACAACAGCTAGTAAACAATAATATACATTCAACTGGAATAGATATGTTTATGCATATTCATAAATGAATTAGAACATCTCGAATATATAAAGTAGTACCAGCCTTGAATAGTTTGTCTTTTTGGTTTTGCAGACAGGTTGTGAAGAATTGGCATCACAAACGTACACAACCACGCACGTACACGCACACACACACACACACACACACACACACACACACACACACACACACACACACACACACACACACACACACACACACACACACACACACACACACACACACACACACACACACACACACACACGCACAGTCAGATAAAGAGAGTGGTTGAGTTCTCTGTGACAGCCGTTGAGTGATGGAACACATTTCCACAGTCAGATAAAGAGAGTGGTTGAGTTCTCTGTGACAGCCGTTGAGTGATGGAACACATTTCCACAGTCAGATAAAGAGAGTGGTTGAGTTCTCTGTGACAGCTGTTGAGTGATGGAACACATTTCCACAGTCAGATAAAGAGAGTGGTTGAGTTCTCTGTGACAGACTCTGAGTGATGGAACACATTTCCACAGTCAGATAAAGAGAGTGGTTGAGTTCTCTGCGACATTGTGTTTCCCTTTTAAAAACAACAGCCCTGGTTTACACAGAGAGAGACAGAGACGTTCCCAACCCGGGACAGATGTCATTTTGTTTCACTGAATCCATGCCGAATTCCCGGCTCTCTACTGTCAACACTGTCACTGTGCTTTCTATTGTGTTTTCAATAAACATCACCTGCAGGAGTAAGAAATAATCTGCTACTTTAAGACTCGCTTCCTTAATCTGGGAGACTGGCAGTATCATGACGTGTGATTGGCGCATTGACAATTTGGCCCAATGGCAGTGCCCGCAGGGGTCAGGTGTGGAAGAAATTAAATCTCTTATTTATAAAAACCAGGAAGCGGGAAGATTAGACTCGTGTTTTTGTGGGCAAAGTAGGAGGCCTGTAAATTCTACACGCCTTATCACAGCCTTGGCAAAACCAAGTGTTTTTGATCCACTCCTTATCTTAGTCAAAGACAACATGCGGTGCGGTTTAAAAAAAAAACAAGTTAGAGTAAGTACTGTGGCTGTCGCAGACGCCTTAATACGATTACCGGGGTGTTTGGGGAAGAAACTAGATACACGCTACATACAGACATTTGCATATTCCTTTGAGGTAAATGACTGATCATTTCTGGAAGTGCGGGGTTATCTATCGCTTGGCGTGTGCCAGAGAAATGTGACATGGATGCATGTGCCCCTGTGCCTCACGCCTGTAGAGGATCGGGAGGCTGTTACAGGGGAGGGAAAACATGTGCCCCTTTGCCTCACGCCTGTAGAGGATCGGGAGGCTGTTACAGGGGAGGGAAAACATGTGCCCCTTGCCTCACGCCTGTAGAGGATCGGGAGGCTGTTACAGGGGAGGGAAAACATGTGCCCCTGTGCCTCACGCCTGTAGAGGATCGGGAGGCTGTTACAGGGGAGGGAAAACATCCTAGTGTTTGTTAGACATAGTTTAGGAAGCAGCAGGAAGGAGCTAGAGGATATAGTGAATAGACTTAATGTGAAGATGAGAGAGAGAGAGAGAGAGAGAGAGAGAGAGAGAGAGAGAGAGAGAGAGAGAGGAGAGAGGAGAGAGAGAAGAGTATGAGAGAAGAAGGAACGAGAGAAGGGGAGAAAGAGAGACGTTCTCATAACGATGGTTCTCATAACGATAACGGTTCTCATAACGACGGTTCTCATAACGACAGTTCTCATAACGACGGTTCTCATAACGAAGGTTCTCATAACGACGGTTCTCATAACGCTCTCTCATAACGACGGCTCTCATAACGACAGTTCCCATGGCTCCAGGACAACAAAAAAACAAGATGAAGGTGGAAAAACAACAACAACCGCGTCGTTATAAAACAGGCATGACGATGACAAGCTAACCAGATGTTTCTATTGAATCAGCACTCTAGAATTAGACGTAAAGAGGAAACGATAATGGAACAGGCAGGCTCTAATTGGCCATTGTAATTGTGATTTATGACTGAAAGACTTGACGGCTACGGGGTAATTCCAGTTTTATATTGGCTCTGCATGGAGCTGCATGCTCTTCCAATGAGGTGGCTGATGTCAATGAACAGGGGTCCACACAGGGGGACACGCTGGATCCACACAGGGAGACACGCTGGATCCACACAGGGAGACATGCTGGATCCACACAGGGAGACACGCTGGATCCACACAGGGAGACACGCTGGATCCACACAGGGAGACACGCTGGATCCACACAGGGAGACACGCTGGATCCACACAGGGAGACACGCTGGATCCACACAGGGAGACATGCTGGATCCACACAGGGAGACACGCTGGATCCACACAGGGGGACACGCTGGATCCACACAGGGAGACACGCTGGATCCACACAGGGGGACACGCTGGATCCACACAGGGGACACGCTGGATCCACACAGGGAGACACGCTGGATCCACACAGGGAGACACGCTGGATCCACACAGGGGGACACGCTGGATCCACACGGGAGACACGCTGGATTCACACAGGGGAACACGCTGGATCCACACAGGGGGACACGCTGGATCCACACAGGGGGACACGCTGGATCCACACAGGGAGACACGCTGGATCCACACAGGGGGACACGCTGGATCCACACATATCAACACGCTGGATCCACACAGGGAGACACGCTGGATCCACACATATCAACACGCTGGATCCACACATATCAACACGCTGGATCCACACATATCAACACGCTGGATCCACACATATCAACACGCTGGATCCACACAGGGGGACACGCTGGATCCACACATATCAACATGCTGGATCCACACAGGGAGACACGCTGGATCCACACATATCAACACGCTGGATCCGCACAGGGCGACTCGCTCTTACCATTTTCACGAGAGGAAAAGTTCATTAGCTGACTAAATAGAGGCATCCACTTTCTGACACGTAAAATGGAGACACGCTGGAAGGAAACGTCACACTGATTAAATGACGGTATGCATCTATCTGTCCAGACACCAGAGCCCTTCTATCAGGATACAGTAGGACCACTTCTAACAGGATACAGTAGGAACACTTCTAACAGGATACAGTAGGAATATGTTACACTTCTATCAGGATACAGTAGGAACACTTCTATCAGGATACAGTAGGACCACTTCTAACAGGATACAGTAGGACCACTTCTAACAGGATACAGTAGGAATATGTTACACTTCTATCAGGATACAGTAGGACCACTTCTAACAGGATACAGTAGGACCACTTCTAACAGGATACAGTAGGAATATGTTACACTTCTATCAGGATACAGTAGGACCACTTCTAACAGGATACAGTAGGAACACTTCTATCAGGATACAGTAGGACCACTTCTATCAGGATACAGGGAACACTTCGGATACTGGGAATATGTTACACTTCTATCAGGATACAGTAGGAACACTTCTATCAGGATACAGTAGGAATATGTTACACTTCTATCAGGATACAGTAGGACCACTTCTAACAGGATACAGTAGGAACACTTCTATCAGGATACAGTAGGAACACTTCTATCAGGATACAGTAGGAACACTTCTAACAGGATACAGTAGGAATATGTTACACTTCTATCAGGATACAGTAGGACCACTTCTATCAGGATACAGTAGGACCACTTCTATCAGGATACAGTAGGACCACTTCTAACAGGATACAGTAGGGATACAGTAGGACCACTTCTAACAGGATACAGTAGGACCACTTCTAACAGGATACAGTAGGAATATGTTACACTTCTATCAGGATACAGTAGGACCACTTCTAACAGGATACAGTAGGAACACTTCTATCAGGATACAGTAGGACCACTTCTATCAGGATACAGTAGGAACACTTCTATCAGGATACAGTAGGAACACTTCTATCAGGATACAGTAGGAATATGTTACACTTCTATCAGGATACAGTAGGAATATGTTACACTTCTATCAGGATACAGTAGGAACACTTCTATCAGGATACAGTAGGAATATGTTACACTTCTATCAGGATACAGTAGGAATATGTTACACTTCTATCAGGATACAGTAGGAACACTTCTAACAGGATACAGTAGGAATATGTTACACTTCTATCAGGATACAGTAGGAACACTTCTATCAGGATACAGTAGGAACACTTCTAACAGGATACAGTAGGAACACTTCTATCAGGATACAGTAGCAACACTTTTAACAGGATACAGTAGGAATATGTTACACTTCTACAGGATACAGTAGGAACACTTCTATCAGGATACAGTAGGAACACGCTGGATACAGTAGGAATATGTTACACTTCTAGGGGGATACAGTAGGAACACTTCTATCAGGATACAGTAGGAACACTTCTAACAGGATACAGTAGAATATGTTACACTTCTATCAGGATACAGTAGGACCACTTCTGGATACAGTAGGACCACTTCTATCAGATACAACACGCTGGAGGATACAGTCCTTCTACAGGATACAGTAGGACCACACAGGATACAGTAGGACCACTTCTACAGGATACATTTTCTAACAGGATACAGTAGGAATATGTTACACTTCTATCAGGATACTGACTAAATAGAGGATACAGTAGGACCACTTTAACAGGATACAGTGATATGTTACACTTCTATCAGGATACAGTAGGACACTTCTAACAGGATACAGTAGGAACACTTCTATCAGGATACAGTAGGAACACTTCTATCAGGATACAGTAGGAACACTTCTATCAGGATACAGTAGGAATATGTTACACTTCTAACAGGATACAGTAGGAACACTTCAGGATAACATGGATACAGTAGGAAAATGTCTTCTAACAGGATACAGTAGGAATATGTTACACTTCAGGATAACATGGATACAGTAGGAACACTTCTATCAGGATACAGTAGGAACACTTCTATCATGATACAGTAGGAACACTTCTAACAGGATACAGTAGGAATACTTCTAACATGATACAGTAGGAACACTTCTATCAGGATACAGTAGGAACACTTTTATCAGGATACAGTAGGAACACTTCTAACAAGATACAGTAGGAATATAGGATACAGTAGGACCACTTCTATCAGGATACAGTAGGAACACTTCTAACAGGATACAGTAGGAATATGTTACACTTCTATCAGGATACAGTAGGACCACTTCTAACAGGATACAGTAGGACCACTTCTAACAGGATACAGTAGGAATATGTTACACTTCTATCAGGATACAGTAGGACCACTTCTAACAGGATACAGTAGGAACACTTCTATCAGGATACAGAGGATACAGGATACAGGGAACACTTCTAACAGGATACAGTAGGAACACTTCTAATATGTTACATGATACAGTAGGAATATGTTACACTTCTATCAGGATACAGTAGGAACACTTCTATCAGGATACAGTAGGAACACTTCTAACAGGATACAGTAGGAATATGTTACACTTCTAACAGGATACAGTAGGAACACTTCTAACAGGATACAGTAGGAACACTTCTAACAGGATACAGTAGGAACACTTCTAACAGGATACAGTAGGAACACTTCTAACAGGATACAGTAGGAATATGTTACACTTCTATCAGGATACAGTAGGAACACTTCTATCAGGATACAGTAGGAACACAGGATACAGTAGGTAAACTCAGTAGCAACACTTTTAACAGGATACAGTAGGAACACTTCTATCAGGATACAGTAGAACACTTCTATCAGGATACAGTAGGAACACTTCTAAAAGGATACAGTAGGAACACTTCTAAGAGGATACAGTAGGAATATGTTACACTTCTAACAGGATACAGTAGGAACACTTCTAACAGGATACAGTAGGAATATGTT
>NW_025748553.1:25000-33392 GCF_021184085.1 Oncorhynchus gorbuscha
AGGAGCTGATAACTGTGTTATTTCTGTATTACATTACTGAGACCTATTGACCAGGAGAGTTCTTGGAGTTTGATGAAGAGAGTCTGTTGGGATTATTAGTCTGCCCTGTGTCATTAATTAATGGATCATGAGCTGAATGGACAGACCTGGCAACAACAACTGTTATGGGGCACTACCAAGAGACACGCCAGCCCAGGATGGCCCAGAGCAGACTGGCCAGACAGGAGGAGGTTTAAGAGGTTGTCCCATTTAGCCCAGGATGGCCCAGAGCAGATTGGCCTAGACAGGAGGAGGTTTAAGAGGTTGTCCCATTTAGCCCAGGATAGCCCAGAGCAGACTGGCCAGACAGGAGGAGGTTTAAGAGGTTGTCCCATTTAGCCCAGACAGGCCAAGCAGGAGCAACAGTGCTGATGACTGGGATTTGGGGACAGTCTGGCTTCAACACTGTCCACACTCCTGCCTCCATCCCTCTACCCCCTCCTCCTGATCCCTCCATCCCCTTACACCCCTCCCGATCCCTCCATCCCTCTACCCTCCTCCTGATCCCTCCATCCCCTCTACCCCTCCTCCTGATCCCTCCATCCTCTACCCTCCTCCTGATCCCTCCATCCCTCTACCCCCTCCTCCTGATCCCCTCCATCCCTCTACCCCCTCCTCCTATCCCTCTACATCCCTCTACCCCTCCCTCTACCCCCTGATCCCTCCCTCCACCCTCCACCCTCTACCTCCTGATCCCTCCATCCCTCCACCCCTCCCTCCTGATCCCTCCATCCCTCTCCCTCCATCCCCTCTACCCCCTCCTGATCCCTCCCCCTCTACCCCTCCTCCTGATCCCTCCACCCCCCTACCCCTCATCCTGATCCCTCCACCCCTCTACCCCTCCTCCTGATCCCTCCATCCCTCTCTCCTCCCCTCCTGATCCCTCCATCCCTCTACCCTCCTCCTGATCCCTCCATCCCTCTACCCCCCTCCTCCTCCCTCCATCCTCTTCCTCCATCCCTCTACCCTCCTCCTGATCCCTCCATCCCTCTACCCCTCCTCCTGATCCCTCCACCCTCTACCCCCCATCCTGATCCCTCCATCCCCTCTACCCATCCTCCTGATCCCTCCTCTCCTCTACCCTCCTCCTGATCCCCTCCATCCCTCTACCCCTCCTCCTGATCCCTCCATCCCTCTACCCCCTCCTCCTGATCCCTCCATCCCTCTACCCCTCCTCCTGATCCCTCCACCCCTCTACCCTCCTCCTGATCCCTCCATCCCTCTAACCCTCCCTCCTAATCCCTCCTCTCCCTCTACTCCTCCCTGATCCCTGATCCCTCCCTCCATCCCTCTACCCTCCTCCTGATCCCTCCACCCCCTCTACCCCTCCTCCTGATCCCTCCACCCCCTCTACCCCTCCTCCTGATCCCTCCATCCCTCTACTCCCCTCCCCTGATCCCTCCATCCCCCTACCCCTCCTCCTGATCCCTCCATCCCTCTACCCTCCTCCTGATCCCCTTCCTCCCCTCTACCCCTCCTCCTGATCCTCCCATCCCTCTCCCCTCAGAACATCACTGATCCCTCTCCACCCCTCTACCCCTCCTCCTGGATCCTTCTCTCCATCCCCTCTACCCCCTCCTCCTGATCCCTCCCATCCCTCTACCCTCCTCCTGATCCTCTCCATCCCTCTACCCTCCTCCTGACCTCTCCTCCATCCCTCTAACCCTCCTCCCGATCTCCTCCTCTCCCCTCTACCCCCCCTCCTCCTGATCCTCTCATCCCCTCTACCCTCCTCCCTGATCCTCCTCTCTACCCCCTCCTCCCTGATCCCTCCATCCCTCTACCCCTCCTCTCCTCTACCCCTCCTCCCCTGATCCCTCCATCCCTCTACCCCTCCTCCTGATCCCTCCATCCCTCTACCCCTCCTCCTGATCCCTCCTCTCCCTCTACCCCTCCTCCTGATCCCTCCATCCCTCTACCCCTCCTCCTGATCCCTCCATCCCTCTAACCCTCCTCCTGATCCCTCCATCCCTCTACCCCTCCTCCTGATCCCTCCATCCCTCTACCCCTCCTCCTCATCCCTCCATCCCTCTACCCCTCCTCCTGATCCCTCCATCCCTCTACCCCTCCTCCTGATCCCTCCATCCCTCTACCCCTCCTCCTGATCCCTCCATCCCTCTACCCCTCCTCCTGATCCCTCCATCCCTCTACCCCTCCTCCTGATCCCTCCATCCCTCTACCCCTCCTCCTGATCCCTCCATCCCTCTACCCCTCCTCCTGATCCCTCCATCCCTCTACCCCTCCTCCTGATCCCTCCTCTCCCTCTACCCCTCCTCCTGATCCCTCCATCCCTCTAACCCTCCTCCTGATCCCTCCATCCCTCTAACCCTCCTCCTGATCCCTCCACCCCTCTACCCCTCCTCCTGATCCCTCCATCCCTCTAACCCTCCTCCTGATCCCTCCATCCCTCTAACCCTCCTCCTGATCCCTCCACCCCTCTAACCCTCCTCCTGATCCCTCCACCCCTCTAACCCTCCTCCTGATCCCTCCTCTCCCTCTACCCCTCCTCCTGATCCCTCCTCTCCCTCTACCCCTCCTCCTGATCCCTCCATCCCTCTACCCCTCCTCCTGATCCCTCCATCCCTCTACCCCTCCTCCTGATCCCTCCATCCCTCTACCCCTCCTCCTGATCCCTCCTCTCCCTCTACCCCTCCTCCTGATCCCTCCTCTCCCTCTACCCCTCCTCCTGATCCCTCCATCCCTCTTCCCCTCCTCCTGATCCCTCCTCTCCCTCTACCCCTCCTCCTGATCCCTCCTCTCCCTCTACCCCTCCTCCTGATCCCTCCATCCCTCTACCCCTCCTCCTGATCCCTCCATCCCTCTAACCCTCCTCCTGATCCCTCCATCCCTCTACCCCTCCATCCCTCTAACCCTCCTCCTGATCCCTCCATCCCTCTACCCCTCCATCCCTCTAACCCTCCTCCTGATCCCTCCATCCCTCTACCCCTCCATCCCTCTAACCCTCCTCCTGATCCCTCCATCCCTCTACCCCTCCATCCCTCTAACCCTCCTCCTGATCCCTCCATCCCTCTACCCCTCCATCCCTCTAACCCTCCTCCTGATCCCTCCATCCCTCTACCCCTCCATCCCTCTACCCCTCCATCCCTCTACCCCTCCTCCTGATCCCTCCTCTCCCTCTACCCCTCCTCCTGATCCCTCCTCTCCCTCTACCCCTCCTCCTGATCCCTCCACCCCTCTACCCCTCCTCCTGATCCCTCCTCTCCCTCTACCCCTCCTCCTGATCCCTCCATCCCTCTACCCCTCCTCCTGATCCCTCCATCCCTCTTCCCCTCCATCCCCCTACCCCTCCTCCTGATCCCTCCATCCCTCTACCCCTCCTCCTGATCCCTCCTCTCCCTCTACCCCTCCTCCTGATCCCTCCTCTCCCTCTACCCCTCCTCCTGATCCCTCCACCCCTCTACCCCTCCTCCTGATCCCTCCTCTCCCTCTACCCCTCCTCCTGATCCCTCCTCTCCCTCTAACCCTCCTCCTGATCCCTCCATCCCTCTACCCCTCCTCCTGATCCCTCCATCCCTCTAACCCTCCTCCTGATCCCTCCATCCCTCTACCCCTCCTCCTGATCCCTCCATCCCTCTAACCCTCCTCCTGATCCCTCCATCCCTCTACCCCTCCTCCTGATCCCTCCTCTCCCTCTACCCCTCCTCCTGATCCCTCCATCCCTCTTCCCCTCCTCCTGATCCCTCCTCTCCCTCTACCCCTCCTCCTGATCCCTCCTCTCCCTCTACCCCTCCTCCTGATCCCTCCATCCCTCTACCCCTCCTCCTGATCCCTCCATCCCTCTAACCCTCCTCCTGATCCCTCCATCCCTCTACCCCTCCATCCCTCTAACCCTCCTCCTGATCCCTCCATCCCTCTACCCCTCCATCCCTCTAACCCTCCTCCTGATCCCTCCATCCCTCTACCCCTCCTCCTGATCCCTCCTCTCACTCTACCCCTCCTCCTGATCCCTCCATCCCTCTACCCCTCCATCCCTCTAACCCTCCTCCTGATCCCTCCATCCCTCTACCCCTCCATCCCTCTAACCCTCCTCCTGATCCCTCCATCCCTCTACCCCTCCATCCCTCTAACCCTCCTCCTGATCCCTCCATCCCTCTACCCCTCCATCCCTCTAACCCTCCTCCTGATCCCTCCATCCCTCTACCCCTCCATCCCTCTACCCCTCCTCCTGATCCCTCCTCTCCCTCTACCCCTCCTCCTGATCCCTCCTCTCCCTCTACCCCTCCTCCTGATCCCTCCACCCCTCTACCCCTCCTCCTGATCCCTCCTCTCCCTCTACCCCTCCTCCTGATCCCTCCATCCCTCTACCCCTCCTCCTGATCCCTCCTCCTCTCCCCTCTACTTACCTCACTCAGTCCCTCCACCCTCCTAGCCTCACTCCTGTCCTCCTCTCCCATCTGCCACTCATCTGGAGTCATCATGTCATCTGCATCATCACAGTCCTCCGTCCACTCTGCCTCCTGCGAGTCCTCCTCTCCACTCTGCCCTCCTCACAGTCCTCCTCCCTCTGCCCTCCTCCTGATCCCTCCATCCCTCCTAACCCTCCTCCTGATCCACTCCATCCCTCTGCCTCCTCCTGATCCCTCCGTCCACTCCTAGCCCTCCTCCTGATCCCTCCATCCCATCTACCCCTCCTCCTGATCCTCCTCTCCCTCTACCCTCCTCCTGATCCCTCCCATCCTC
Organism: Oncorhynchus gorbuscha; assembly: GCF_021184085.1. Lineage (NCBI taxonomy): Eukaryota > Metazoa > Chordata > Actinopteri > Salmoniformes > Salmonidae > Oncorhynchus > Oncorhynchus gorbuscha. Next base: position 29,741 of record NW_025748553.1, read on the forward strand.
TTCCCTCCATCCCTCCATCCCTCTACCCCTCCTCCTGATCCCCCATCCCACTCTACCCCTCCTCCTGATCCCTCCTCTCCCCACCCCTCTCCTCCTGATCCTCTCCACCCTCTACCCCTCCTCCTGATCCCCTCCATCCCTCTACCCTCCTCCTGATCCCTCCATCCCTCTACCCCTCCTCCTGATCCCTCCATCCCTCTAACCCTCCTCCTGATCCCTCCATCCCTCTACCCCTCACTCTCTGATCCCTCCATCCCTCTAACCCTCCTCCTGATCCTCCCTCTCCTCTACCCCTCCCCTCCTACCTCTCACGTCCCTCCTCCCTCTGCCCCTCCTCCTGATCCCTCCATCCTCTACCCTCCCTCCTGATCCTCCATCCCTCTGCACCTCCTCCTGATCCCTCCATCCCTGATCCACCTCCTGATCCCCCTCCCTCTGCCCCTCCTCCTGATCCCTCCATCCCTCTACCCCTCCCTCCTGATCCCTCCATCCCTCTACCCCTCCTCACAATCCCTCCATCCCTCTACCCCTCACTCCTGATCCCTCCACCCTCTACCCCTCCTCCTGATCCTCCTCTCCCTCTGCCCTCCTCCTGATCCTCCACCCCTCTGCCCCTCCTCCTGATCCCTCACTCTCCCTCTACCCCCCTCCTGATCCCTCCATCCCTCTGCCCCTCCTCCTGATCCACTCCATCCCTCTTCCCCTCCATCCCTCTACCCCTCCTCCTGATCCCTCCATCCCTCTACCCCTCCTCCTGATCCCCTCCTCTCCCTCTGCCCTCCTCCTCATCCACCTCTACCTCCTCCTGATCCCTCCATCCCTCTTTCCCCTCCTCCTGATCCCTCCATCCCTCTACCCTTCCTCCTGATCCCTCCATCCCTCTACCCTCTTTCTGGATCCCTTCATGATCCTTCTGCCCCTCCATCCTCTACCTCTTCCCTCCACCCGTCCTGCCTCCCTCTGCCCCTCTGCAACTCCCTCCACCTCTGCCACTCCTCTGCCCTCCTTACATCCCCTCCGCCACATCATCTGCTTATCATTTCGCCCCTCTGCCCATCACTCTTCGTCCATCTGCCCTCCATCCGCCCATCTGCCTCCATCTGCCATCTGCCTCCATCATGCCTCTGCCCATCATTGCATCTGCGCACTCATCTCTCCATCCCTCTACCCCTCCCTCCACCCCTCTACCCCTCCCTCTACCCCTCTACCCCTCCCTCCATCCCTCTACCCCTCCCTCCACCCCTCCACCCCTCTACCCCTCCCTTCCCCCTCTACCCCTCCCTCTCCATCCCTCTACCCCTCCCTCCACCCCTCTACCCCTCCCTCTACCCCTCCCTCCACCCCTCTGCCCCTTCCTCCACCCCTCTACCCCTCCCTCCACCCCTCTACCCCTACCTCCACCCCTCTACCCCTCCCTCCACCCCTCTATCCTCCCTCCACCCCTCCACCCCTCTACCCCTCCCTCCACCCCTCTACCCCTCTACCCCTACCTCCACCCCTCTACCCCTCCCTTCACCCCTCTACCCCTCCCTCTCCATCCCTCTACCCCTCCCTCCATCCCTCTACCCCTCCCTCCACCCCTCCACCCCTCTACCCCTCCCTTCCCTCCCCTCCCTCCCTACCCCTCCCTTCCCCCTCTGCCCCTTCCTCCACCCCTCTACCCCTCCCTCCACCCCTCTACCCCTACCTCCACCCCTCTACCCCTCCCTCCACCCCTCTATCCTCCCTCCACCCCTCCACCCCTCTACCCCTCCCTCCACCCCTCTACCCCTCTACCCCTACCTCCACCCCTCCACCCCTCTACCCCTCACTCCACCCCTCTACCCCTCCCTCCACCCCTCTACCCCTCCCTCCACCCCTCCACCCCTCTACCCCTCCCTCCACCCTCTACCCCTCCCTCCACCCCTCCACCCCTCTACCCCTCCCTCCACCCCTCCCTCCACCCCTCTACCCCTCCCACCACCCCCCACCCCTCCACCCCTCCACCCCTCCACCCCTCTACCCCTCCCTCCACCCCTCTACCCCTCCACCCCTCCACCCCTCTACCCCTCTACCCCTCCACCCCTCTACCCCTCTACCCCTCCACCCCTCCACCCCTCCACCCCTCCACCCCTCCCTCCAACCCTCCACCCCTCCACCCCTCTACCCCTCCCTGCACCCCTCCACCCCTCCACCCCTCCACCCCTCTACCCCTCTACCCCTCCACCCCTCCCTCCACCCCTCCACCCCTCCACCCCTCTCTCCACCCCTCCACCCCTCTACCCCTCCCTCCACCCCTCCACCCCTCCATCTGTTTATGTTCCTGTCCTTCCTAATCAGAACATCCCTGCTCCCTTGGCCTTGAACCCAACGACAGACAAATGCTCTTTCAAATGATCTCTGTAAAGATGGCCAATATGGTGAAGGCGAACGCTGTGCCGTGTCCTCACTTTATAGGATCATCATAAAAACAATTGCTATTGATGGGATGACCTTTCTGTAACAGCAGGCTATAGGGGCCTGAATTTCAATGTATCAAGGTGAAAGTGAAGCCCACAGTTACTGACTATACATCAAAGTTAACCCTGAAACACCTTGTGAAGATTATTGTCTGCTTTGGAGTGCCAGCTGCATCGTAAAATGCCAATACATTCTCCTCTCTCAGGCTCTCTGTCAGGAACACGACGAGAAAGACAGACTGACAAAACGGAGCTTTAAAAACCCTTGTGGGGATACAGAATAGACCATCCTGTCCCATAGGGTTTAAGATCAAAAGACATCTCAGTTCACTTTGACTCGTTGCTATTTCAAAACTGCATCAAAAACCCGAGAGAGAATCACACAGCGTTTCACAGACTGTGTGGGACAGAGAGTACGAGAGGGCAAAGATGTCAAGCTCTGCCGCTGAATAGTCTACAGGTCACGTCCATGAAGGAGAGCTGAGATAAAAGAATAAAAGAGAGAGGTTGATGCTGGAGGCTCCAGCAGTACCAGTAGAACACCTGCTCTGTGCTGTCAGAGCTTTACAGGAGCTTTCTGAACTACAGAGATGAGCCAGAGCACAGCTAGAGACAGGGAGAGATTGAACAAGAAAGACAGAGAGAGAGAGAGAGAGAGAGAGAGAGAGAGAGAGAGAGAGAGAGAGAGAGAGAGAGAGAGAGAGAGAGAGAGAGAGAGAGAGAAAGAGAGCGATAGTTGAGGCAGAAGGAGACTCCACAAGGAGAAGCTAAAGGCTGCGTTCTTAACTTCCCCTTGTTCCCTGACAGGGAACTCAAGCATATGTTCTGGGTCTGGATGAACTCTGAGTACTACGCTGAGTGCAGTGATCCCTGAACTACCCTGACTGACTGTTGAGTTGTGTGGTGCAGAGGGAGAGAACAATGTGCAAAATGATTTAGATTTGTCTGACAGGTTGGCAAACCATCTCTCTCTCTCTCTCTCTCTCTCTCTCTCTCTCTCTCTCTCTCTCTCTCTCTCTCTCTCTCTCTCTAACTCTCTCTCTCTCTCTTTCTCTCTCTTTCTCTCTCTCTTTCTCTCTCTTTCTCTCTCTCTCGCTCTCTCTCTCTCTCTCAACCTCACTCTCTCTCTCTTTCTTTCTTCCCCTCTCTCCCTCTCTCAATTATTAAAAAGTTAAACAAGTGTTTGGAACCGGAGCACCTGTTTCCTTCATGAA
>NW_025748554.1:0-33383 GCF_021184085.1 Oncorhynchus gorbuscha
AGATGTCATGTTTTGTCATTTATTATCTTGTCTTTGTCCCTGTGCTTCCCATTCTATTCGTTTCCCTCTGCTGGTCTTATTAGGTTCTTTCCCCTTTCTATCCCTCTCTCTCCCCCTCCTCTCTCACTCTCTCGCTCTCTCTTTCTCTCTATCGTTCCGTTCCTGCTCCCAGCTGTTCCTATTCCCCCTAATCAATCATTTAGTCTTCCCACACCTGTTCCCGATCCTTTCCCCCTGATTAGAGTCCCTATTTCTTCCTTTGTGTTCCGTTCCTGTCCTGTCGGTTCCTTGTCTAGAATTCACCGTGCTGTGTTTGTGTATCGCCCTGTCGTGTCGTGTTTTCTCAGATGCTGCGTGGTGAGCAGGTGTCTGAGTCTGTCTGGTTCAAGTGCCTTCCGAGGCAACCTGCTGTTCACCTGCTGTTCAAGATCGAGTCTCCAGTTTGTCCTCGTCATTTCGAGTGAAAGTTGTTTTTTTTGTTTGTATTTACTTTACTGGATTAAAGACTCTGTTTTCGCCAAGTCGCTTTTGGGTCCTCTTTCACCTGCATGACAGAAGGAACCGACCAAGGAATGGACCCAGCGACTTCAGACGCTCGTTACACTGCCGTCGAGATCCAAGGAGCCATGCTCGGCAGACACGAGCAGGAATTGTCTGCTGCTCGCCATGCCGTGGAGAACCTGGCCGCTCAGGTTTCCGACCTCTCTGGACAGTTCCAGAGTCTACGTCTCGTGCCACCTGTTACTTCCTGGCCTGCCGAGCCTCCAGAACCTAGGGTTAATAACCCACCTTGCTACTCCGGGCAGCCCACTGAGTGCCGCTCCTTTCTCACGCAGTGTGAGATTGTGTTCTCTCTCCAACCCAACACATACTCTAGAGAGAGAGCTCGGGTTGCTTACGTCATTTCACTCCTTACTGGCCGGGCTCGAGAATGGGGCACAGCTATCTGGGAGGCAAGGGCTGATTGCTCTAACAAGTTCCAGAACTTTAAAGAGGAGATGATTCGGGTTTTTGACGTTCAGTTTTTTGGTAGGGAGGCTTCTAGGGCCCTGGCTTCCTTATGCCAAGGTGAACGGTCCATAACGGATTATTCTATTGAGTTTCGCACTCTTGCTGCCTCTAGTGAGTGGAACGAGCCGGCGCTGCTCGCTCGTTTTCTGAGGGACTCACGCAGTGGTTAAGGATGAGATTCTCTCCCGGGAGGTTCCTTCAGATGTGGACTCTTTGATTGCTCTCGCCATCCGCATAGAACGACGGGTAGATCTTCGTCACCGGGCTCGTGGAAGAGAGCTCGCATCAACGGTGTTTCCCTGCTCCGCATCGCAACCATCTCCCTCCTCTGGCTCAGAGTCTGAGCCCATGCAGCTGGGAGGGATTCGCATCTCGACTAAGGAGAGGGAACGGAGGATCACCAACCGCCTGTGCCTCTATTGCGGAGTTGCTGGACATTTTGTTAATTCATGTCCAGTAAAAGCCAGAGCTCATCTGTAAGCGGAGGGCTACAGGTGAGCGCAACTACTCAAGTCTCTCCATCAAGATCCTGTACTACTTTGTCGGTCCATCTACGCTGGACCGGTTCGGGTGCTACATGTAGTGCCTTGATAGACTCTGGGGCTGAGGGTTGTTTCATGGACGAAGCATGGGTTCGGAAACATGACATTCCTTTCAGAGAGTTAGAGAAGCCTACGCCCATGTTCGCCTTAGATGGTAGTCATCTTCCCAGTATCAGATTTGAGACACTACCTTTAACCCTCACAGTATCTGGTAACCACAGTGAGACTATTTCTTTTTTGATTTTTCGTTCACCGTTTTACCTGTTGTTTTGGGTCATCCCTGGCTAGTATGTCATAATCCTTCTATTAATTGGTCTAGTAATTCTATCCTATCCTGGAACGTTTCTTGTCATGTGAAGTGTTTAATGTCTGCCATCCCTCCCGTTTCTTCTGTCCCTACTTCTCAGGAGGAACCTGGCGATTTGACAGGAGTGCCGGAGGAATATCATGATCTGCGCACGGTCTTCAGTCGGTCCCGAGCCAACTCCCTTCCTCCTCACCGGTCGTATGATTGTAGTATTGATCTCCTTCCGGGGACCACTCCTCCTCGGGGTAGACTATACTCTGTCGGCTCCCGAACGTAAGGCTCTCGAGGATTATTTGTCTGTGTCTCTTGACGCGGTACCATAGTGCCTTCTTCCTCTCCGGCCGGGGCGGGGTTCTTTTGTTAAGAAGAAGGACGGTACTCTGCGCCCCTGCGTGGATTATCGAGGGCTGAATGACATAACGGTTAAGAATCGTTATCCGCTCCCCTTATGTCATCAGCCTTCGAGATTCTGCAGGGAGCCAGGTGCTTTACTAAGTTGGACCTTCGTAACGCTTACCATCTCGTGCGCATCAGAGAGGGGGATGAGTGGAAAACGGCGTTTAACACTCCGTTAGGGCATTTTGAGTACCGGGTTCTGCCGTTTGGTCTCGCCAATGCGCCAGCTGTTTTTCAGGCATTAGTTAATGATGTTCTGAGAGACATGCTGAACATCTTTGTTTTTGTCTATCTTGACGATATCCTGATTTTTTCTCCGTCACTCGAGATTCATGTTCAGCACGTTCGACGTGTTCTACAGCGCCTTTTAGAGAATTGTCTCTACGTAAAGTCTGAGAAGTGCTCTTTTCATGTCTCCTCCGTTACTTTCTCGGTTCCGTTATTTCCGCTGAAGGCATTCAGATGGATTCCGCTAAGGTCCAAGCTGTCAGTGATTGGCCCGTTCCAAGGTCACGTGTCGAGTTGCAGCGCTTTTTAGGTTTCGCTAATTTCTATCGGCGTTTCATTCGTAATTTCGGTCAAGTTGCTGCCCCTCTCACAGCTCTTACTTCTGTCAAGACGTGTTTTAAGTGGTCCGGTTCCCAGGGAGCTTTTGATCTTCTAAAAGAACGTTTTACGTCCGCTCCTATCCTCGTTACTCCTGACGTCACTAGACAATACATTGTCGAGGTTGACGCTTCAGAGGTAGGCGTGGGAGCCATTCTATCCCAGCGCTTCCAGTCTGACGATAAGGTTCATCCTTGCTTATATTTTTCTCATCGCCTGTCGCCATCTGAGCGCAACTATGATGTGGGTAACCGTGAACTGCTCGCCATCCGCTTAGCCCTAGGCGAATGGCGACAGTGGTTGGAGGGGGCGACCGTTCCTTTTGTCGTTTGGACAGACCATAAGAACCTTGAGTACATCCGTTCTGCCAAACGACTTAATGCCCGTCAAGCTCGTTGGGCGTTGTTTTTCGCTCGTTTCGAGTTTGTGATTTCTTACCGTCCGGGTAGCAAGAACACCAAGCCTGATGCCTTATCCCGTCTGTTTAGTTCTTCTGTGGCTTCTACTGATCCCGAGGGGATTCTTCCTTATGGGCGTGTTGTCGGGTTAACAGTCTGGGGAATTGAAAGACAGGTTAAGCAAGCACTCACGCACACTGCGTCGCCGCGCGCTTGTCCTAGTAACCTCCTTTTCGTTCCTGTTTCCACTCGTCTGGCTGTTCTTCAGTGGGCTCACTCTGCCAAGTTAGCTGGTCATCCCGGTGTTCGAGGCACTCTTGCGTCTATTCGCCAGCGCTTTTGGTGGCCGACTCAGGAGCGTGACACGCGCCGTTTCGTGGCTGCTTGTTCGGACTGCGCGCAGACTAAGTCGGGTAACTCTCCTCCTGCCGGTCGTCTCAGACCGCTCCCATTCCTTCTCGACCATGGTCTCACATCGCCCTAGACTTCATTACCGGTCTGCCTTTGTCTGCGGGGAAGACTGTGATTCTTACGGTTGTCGATAGGTTCTCTAAGGCGGCACATTTCATTCCCCTCGCTAAACTTCCTTCCGCTAAGGAGACGGCACAAATCATTATCGAGAATGTATTCAGAATTCATGGCCTCCCGTTAGACGCCGTTTTCAGACAGAGGCCCGCAATTCACGTCACAGTTTTGGAGGGAGTTCTGTCGTTTGATTGGTGCGTCCGTCAGTCTCTCTTCCGGGTTTCATCCCCAGTCTAACGGTCAAGCAGAGAGGGCCAATCAGACGATTGGTCGCATACTACGCAGCCTTTCTTTCAGAAACCCTGCGTCTTGGGCAGAACAGCTCCCCTGGGCAGAATACGCTCACTGGTCGCTTCCTTCGTCTGCTACCGGGTTATCTCCGTTTCAGAGTAGTCTGGGTTACCAGCCTCCTCTGTTCTCATCCCAGCTTGCCGAGTCCAGCGTTCCCTCCGCTCAAGCGTTTGTCCAACGTTGTGAGCGCACCTGGAGGAGGGTGAGGTCTGCACTTTGCCGTTACAGGGCACAGACTGTGAGAGCCGCCAATAAACGCAGGATTAAGAGTCCAAGGTATTGTTGCGGCCAGAGAGTGTGGCTTTCCACTCGCAACCTTCCTCTTACGACAGCTTCGTAAGTTGACTCCGCGGTTCATTGGTCCGTTCCGTGTCTCCCAGGTCGTCAATCCTGTCGCTGTGCGACTGCTTCTTCCGCGACATCTTCGTCGCGTCCATCCTGTCTTCCATGTCTCCTGTGTTAAGCCCTTTCTTCGCACCCCCGTTCGTCTTCCCTCCCCCTCCCGTCCTTGTCGAGAGCGCACCTATTTACAAGGTACATAAGATCATGGACATGCGTTCTCGGGGACGGGGTCACCAATACTTAGTGGATTGGGAGGGTTACGGTCCTGAGGAGAGGAGTTGGGTTCCGTCTCGGGACGTGCTGGACCGTTCACTCATTGATGATTTCCTCCGTTGCCGCCAGGATTCCTCCTCGAGTGCGCCAGGAGGCGCTCGGTGAGTGGGGGGTACTGTCATGTTTTGTCATTTATTATCTTGTCTTGTCCCTGTGCTTCCCATTCTATTCGTTTCCCTCTGCTGGTCTTATTAGGTTCTTTCCCTCTTTCTATCCCTCTCTCTCCCCCTCCCTCTCTCACTCTCTCGCTCTCTCTTCTCTCTATCGTTCCGTTCCTGCTCCCAGCTGTTCCTATTCCCTAATCAATCATTTAGTCTTCCCACACCTGTTCCCGATCCTTTCCCCTGATTAGAGTCCCTATTTCTTCCTTTGTGTTCCGTTCCTGTCCTGTCGGTTCCTTGTCTAGAATTCACCGTGCTGTGTTTGTGTATCGCCCTGTCGTGTCGTGTTTTCCTCAGATGCTGCGTGGTGAGCAGGTGTCTGAGTCTGTCTGGTTCAAGTGCCTTCCCGAGGCAACCTGCTGTTCACCTGCTGTTCAAGATCGAGTCTCCAGTTTGTCCTCGTCATTTCGAGTGAAAGTTGTTTTTTTTGTTTGTATTTACTTTACTGGATTAAAGACTCTGTTTTCGCCAAGTCGCTTTTGGGTCCTCTTTCACCTGCATGACAGCAGAGATGCACCATTCACACCTGATCCATGACAATAAAATACACATGGGTAACTAACAGGAAACTAATAGGTAACTAACAGGAAACTAATAGGTAACTAACAGGAAACTAATAGGTAACTAACAGGAAACTAATAGGTAACTAACAGGAAACTAACAGGAAAGTAACAGGTAACTAACAGGAAACTAACAGGAAACTAACAGGTAACTAACAGGAAACTAACAGGAAACTAACAGGAAACTAATAGGTAACTAACAGGAAACTAACAGGAAACTAACAGGAAAGTAACAGGAAACTAACAGGTAACTAACAGGAAATTAACAGGTAACTAACAGGAAAGTAACAGGTAACAAACAGGAAACTAATAGGTAACTAACAGGAAACTAACAGGTAACTAACAGGAAACTAACAGGAAACAAACAGGAAACTAATAGGTAACTAACAGGAAACTAATAGGTAACTAACAGGAAACAAACAGGAAACTAATCGGAAACTAACAGGAAACTAATAGGTAACTAACAGGAAACTAATAGGTAACTAACAGGAAACAAACAGGAAACTAATCGGAAACTAACAGGAAACTAATAGGTAACTAACAGGAAACTAACAGGAAACTAATAGGTAACTAACAGGAAACTAATAGGTAACTAACAGGAAACAAACAGGAAACTAATCGGAAACTAACAGAGATGTCACTCTGCTTCTCTGGGGTTTCCTGTGTCACAAGGTCAAAATGATGTCGCCCCCCCCCCCCTTGTTTCACTTTCACCCCTCCTTTACAAAGAAATAAAAAATGGAGGGAGATGTTTTATGTACGGCCGCTGTTCAAACAAGGGGTTTAAAGATTAGGATTGGACGGTAGGAGAAGGACGTCACATTGTCAAAGCGTAAAGTGGCCGTTAGAGTGCTGGAGAAGAGGAGTGTGTGTGAGTGTGAGAGTGCGTGTGTGTGTGCTTGTGAGTGTGTGTGAGGGTGAAAGTGTTTGTGTGTGTGTGTATTAGGCCTATCTCAAGGATGGGTCACGTTGGAGAGGAGATGAGAGCAGAGATGCACCATTCACACCTGATCCATGACAATAAAATACACATGGGTAACTAACAGGAAACTAACAGGAAACTAACAGGAAACTAATAGGAAACTAACAGGAAACTAATAGGTAACTAACAGGAAACTAACAGGAAACTAACAGGTAACTAACAGGAAACTAATAGGTAACTAACAGGAAACTAACAGGAAACTAACAGGTAACTAACAGGAAACTAACAGGAAACTAACAGGAAACTAACAGGTAACTAACAGGTAACTAACAGGTAACTAACAGGAAACTAACAGGAAACTAACAGGAAACTAATAGGTAACTAACAGGAAACTAATAGGTAACTAACAGGAAACTAACAGGAAACTAACAGGTAACTAACAGGAAACTAACAGGAAACTAACAGGTAACTAACAGGTAACTAACAGGAAACTAATAGGTAACTAACAGGAAACAAACAGGAAACTAATCGGAAACTAACAGGAAACTAATAGGTAACTAACAGGAAACTAATAGGTAACTAACAGGAAACTAATAGGAAACTAATCGGAAACTAACAGAGATGTCACTCTGCTTCTCTGGGGTTTCCTGTGTCACAAGGTCAAAATGATGGTTCACGGATGCAGGCTTGGTGCCCACCGCTGGCCTCTGTTGGGGACACATCTGTCTAAACAACAGCTCAGTTACGGTTACTGTTTGTGGCTTTGGCTGAAACGATGAATAACAAAGACAGAACAACCACAGTTTACAGGCCCTTTTACAGATGTCTGGGGTGCCATGTGTGTCTGTGAGAGAGAGAGAGAGAGAGAGAGAGAGAGAGAGAGAGAGAGAGAGAGAGAGAGAGAGAGAGAGAGAGAGAGAGAGAGAGAGAGAGAGAGAGAGAGAGAGAGAGAGAGAGAGAGAGAGAGAGAGAGAGAGAGAGATATTTATGTTTATTTATTTATTTTCCCTTTTGTACCTTAACCATTTGCACATTGTTACAGCACTGTATATATACATAATGTGACATTTGTAATGTCTTTATTCTTTTGGAACTTCTGTGAGTATAATGTTTACTGTTCATTTTTATTGTCTATTTCACTTTTGTATGTTATCTACTTTAATGGCATGTTTCCCATAAAGCCCTTTGAATTGAATTGAGAGAGAGAGCAAGATGCCTATGAAATGATGCATTTCTAAAGAATGTAAATGATTGTGTATGTATGCGTTCGTGTGGCAGACTAAAGTGTGAGAAGGGGCCAAGCGGTTCAGTAAAGTATTTACTCAGTCACTTTGTAGATTAGATGCAGGAGGTGCAAGCTGAGGTAAAAGGGAAGGAAGGTGTGCTTCTACCTCACCAGGTGTGGTTTAGCCAGGTGTGAGGTAACCAGGTGTGAGGTAACCAGGTGTGGGGTAACCAGGTGTGGGGTAACCAAGTGTGAGGTAACCAGGTGTGAGGTAACCAGGTGTGAGGTAACCAGGTGTGGTTTAGCCAGGTGTGAGGTAACCAGGTGTGGGGTAACCAGGTGTGAGGTAACCAGGTGTGGTTTAGCCAGGTGTGAGGTAACCAGGTGTGGTTTAGCCAGGTGTGAGGTAACCAGGTGTGGTTTAGCCAGGTGTGAGGTAACCAGGTGTGGTTTAGCCAGGTGTGAGGTAAACAGGTGTGGGGTAACCAGGTGTGAGGTAACCAGGTGTGAGGTAACCAGGTGTGGTTTAGCCAGGTGTGGGGTAACCAGGTGTGGGGTAACCAGGTGTGGGGTAACCAGGTGTGAGGTAACCAGGTGTGGGGTAACCAGGTGTGAGGTAACCAGGTGTGGGGTAACCAGGTGTGAGGTAACCAGGTGTGGGGTAACCAGGTGTGGGGTAACCAGGTGTGAGGTAACCAGGCTTGAGGTAACCAGGTGTGAGGTAACAAGGTGTGTGTGTGTGTGTGTGTGTGTGTGTGTGTGTGTGTGTGTGTGTGTGTGTGTGTGTGTGTGTGTGTGTGTGTGTGTGTGTGTGTGTGTGTGTGTGTGTGTGTGTGTGTGTGTGTGTGTGTGTGTGTGTGTGTTTGCATTTGCCTATTACAGCCTGCTGATGTTAATCCCAGGCTCAAGCTGTTAAAAGTCCTTTAGAGAAATGCCACCTTTCAGACGACTTAGTGAGCGGCGCACTGACACCCTGAGTGTGTGTTCTGTTTCCCGGTGAGGGGAACTACCACCGCCGTTGAAATAGATACCTACACAAGACCTGACAAAGCTTCCACATCTGTTGATTTAGCCATCAGAGTGCTGTTATTAGTAGATAGCTTAGAGGAGTCCTGAGGATTTGTCAGACTTAAAGGCTAAAGATAGAAGAAAGAGCTTCTGATGGTTAGAACAGGAAGCCTATTGGTTAGAGCAGGTAGCCTATTGGTTAGAGCAGGAAGCCTATTGGTTAGAGCAGGTAGCCTATTGGTTAGAGCAGGTAGCCTATTGGTTAGAACAGGAAGCCTATTGGTTAGAGCAGGTAGCCTATTGGTTAGAGCAGGTAGCCTATTGGTTAGAACAGGAAGCCTATTGGTTAGAGCAGGTAGCCTATTGGTTAGAACAGGAAGCCTATTGGTTAGAGCAGGAAGCCTATCGGTTAGAGCAGTTAGCCTATTGGTTAGAGAAGGTAGCCTATTGGTTAAAGCAGGTAGCCTATTGGTTAGAGTAGGTAGCCTATTGGTTAGAGCAGGTAGCCTATTGGTTAGAGCAGGTAGCCTATTGGTTAGAGCAGGTAGCCTATTGGTTAGTGCAGGTAGCCTATTGGTTAGTGCAGGTAGCCTATTGGTTAGAACAGGTAGCCTATTGGTTAGAGCAGGAAGCCTATTGGTTAGAGCAGGTAGCCTATTGGTTAGAGCAGGTAGCCTATTGGTTAGTGCAGGTAGCCTATTGGTTAGAGCAGGTAGCCTATTGGTTAGACCAGGTAGCCTATTGGTTAGAGCAGGTAGCCTATTGGTTAGTGCAGGTAGCCTATTGGTTAGTGCAGGTAGCCTATTGGTTAGAGCAGGTAGCCTATTGGTTAGAGCAGGTAGCCTATTGGTTAGAGCAGGTAGCCTATTGGTTAGAGCAGGTAGCCTATTGGTTAGAGCAGGTAGCCTATTGGTTAGTGCAGGTAGCCTATTGGTTAGTGCAGGTAGCCTATTGGTTAGAACAGGTAGCCTATTGGTTAGAGCAGGAAGCCTATTGGTTAGAGCAGGTAGCCTATTGGTTAGAGCAGGTAGCCTATTGGTTAGTGCAGGTAGCCTATTGGTTAGAGCAGGTAGCCTATTGGTTAGAGCAGGTAGCCTATTGGTTAGAGCAGGTAGCCTATTGGTTAGTGCAGGTAGCCTATTGGTTAGTGCAGGTAGCCTATTGGTTAGAGCAGGTAGCCTATTGGTTAGAGCAGGTAGCCTATTGGTTAGAGCAGGTAGCCTATTGGTTAGAGCAGGTAGCCTATTGGTTAGTGCAGGTAGCCTATTGGTTAGTGCAGGTAGCCTATTGGTTAGAACAGGTAGCCTATTGGTTAGAGCAGGAAGCCTATTGGTTAGAGCAGGTAGCCTATTGGTTAGAGCAGGTAGCCTATTGGTTAGAGCAGGTAGCCTATTGGTTAGTGCAGGTAGCCTATTGGTTAGAGCAGGTAGCCTATTGGTTAGAGCAGGTAGCCTATTGGTTAGAGCAGGTAGCCTATTGGTTAGAGCAGGTAGCCTATTGGTTAGAGCAGGTAGCCTATTGGTTAGAGCAAGTAGCCTATTGGTTAGAGCAGGTAGCCTATTGGTTAGAGCAGGTAGCCTATTGGTTAGAGCAGGTAGCCTATTGGTTAGAGCAGGTAGCCTATTGGTTAGAGCAGGTAGCCTATTGGTTAGAGCGTTGGGCCAGTAACCAAAGGTTTTGCTGGATTGAATCCCAGAGTTGACAAGCTCAAAATCTGTTGATCTTCCCATGAACAAGGCAGTTTAACCCCACTATTCCCTGGTAGGCCGTCATTGTAAATAATAATTTGTTCTTAACTGACTTGACTAGTTAAATAAAGGTTAAATGTAAAAAAATAATGGACTTATTATTTAGTTTTAGCTGTCGCTGTTTTATTTGTGTTATTGTCTAAGACAGAACAGAATATTCTAAAAAAGGATGTTGACTCTGGATTGAACCACCATCACATAACGGAGTAATACAGCGATAATGAGGAACTCAGGGAGCACAGTAGCCTGAGGGGACAGAGACATAACTCAGGGAGCACAGTAGCCTGAGGGGACAGAGACATAACTCAGGGAGCACAGTAGCCTGAGGGGACAGAGACAGAACTCAGGGAGCACAGTAGCCTGAGGGGACAGAGACAGAACTCAGGGAGCACAGTAGCCTGAGGGGACAGAGACAGAACTCAGGGAGCACAGTAGCCTGAGGGGACAGAGACAGAACTCAGGGAGCACAGTAGCCTGAGGGGACAGAGACATAACTCAGGGAGCACAGTAGCCTGAGGGGACAGAGACAGAACTCAGGGAACACAGTAGCCTGAGGGGACAGAGACAGAACTCAGGGAGCACAGTAGCCTGAGGGGACAGAGACAGAACTCAGGGAACACAGTAGCCTGAGGGGACAGAGACAGAACTCAGGGAGCACAGTAGCCTGAGGGGACAGAGACAGAACTCAGGGAACACAGTAGCCTGAGGGACAGAGACAGAACTCAGGGAGCACAGTAGCCTGAGGGGACAGAGACAGAACTCAGGGAGCACAGTAGCCTGAGGGGACAGAGACAGAACTCAGGGAGCACAGTAGCCTGAGGGGACAGAGACAGAACTCAGGGAGCACAGTAGCCTGAGGGGACAGAGACAGAACTCAGGGAGCACAGTAGCCTGAGGGGACAGAGACAGAACTCAGGGAGCACAGTAGCCTGAGGGAGTATTACACACACAGAGTCCGAGGGAACAACAAAACAAGGCCTTTGTGCTCTGCCCCTGCTGGGTACCCAGGATGTAGTAATACCAGACAGGGTGAGGGGTCTGCCCTTTACTGACCAGGACCTAAATCTTCAAAATCTGACAAAGTATGTGAAGATGGCAGGGAGGTCTGGACAGCCCCCCCCCCCCCACGTACATGTCCTGAATTGAATTTTTCAAACACCCGAAACACTTTTTTTCTTGCAATCTAAAGCCATAATCATTATGTTTAATTCTATGATTTAAAAAAAAAAAGTGGTGGATATATGCTTCTCTACATCTCTGTTCAAATCTGGGTAAATGATTTAAAGGAATGTGAGGAGTGTGTGAATGCACATTATTCAATAGGAGTGTGTGAATGTACATTTACCAACCTTGCCTGCAGGCATGCCATCTACGATACGACAAGCTAGCTACTCTTGGCATCTAGTTATGAGGTTAGGAGATTGGGAACCTGTTAGGGCTAAAGCCAACGTCAGGAAGTTGCTGGCCAGTAGTAAATTCAACTTTATTTGTCACATGCTTCGAATACAACAAGTGTAGACTTTACCGTGAAATGTTTACTTACAATTAATTAACCAACAGTGCAGTTCAAGAAGAATAAAATATTTACCTAGTCTCTATCCAACTCCCTCTCTGTGTCTCTCTCTCTCTGTGTCTCTCTCACTCTCTGTGTCTCTCTCACTCTCTGTGTGTCACTCTCTCTCTCTCTCTCTCTCTCTCTCTCTCTCTCTCTCTCTCTCTCTCTCTCTCTCTCTCTCTCTCTCTCTCTCTCTCTCTCTCTCTCTCTCTCTCTCTCTCTCTCTCTCTCTCTCTCTCTCTCATTCTCTCACTCTCTCGCTCTCTCTGTCTCTCTCGCTCTCTCTGTCTCTCTCTCTCTCCCTCTCTCTGTCTCTCTTTGTCTCTTGCTCTCTCTGTCTCTCTCGCTCTCTGTCTCTCTCACTCTCTGTCTCTCTCACTCTCTGTCTCTCTCTCTGTCTCTCTGTCTCTCTCTCTCTCTTTCTGTCTCTCTGTCTCTCTCTCTGTCTCCTGCTTTCTCTCTCCCTCTCCGTCAAACTCTTTGTGATCTGTCTCGTGTGATGTTAGTAGAGAGCTCCAGTAGGGAGCAAAAAGTAGTAAAAAGTCATCTGTCTAATTCTAATTACCGAGGTCAAAGTTCAGTAACAGAAAAACAGTGGTACCATTTGTAACAGTGAGAGTAAAAGCAATGGTAATATCTGTAACAGTTGAACTATTCCTCTTCACACAGTAACACCTCCTCTTACCCCTCTTAACGTTCTCTTGCAACACCCAGGGTCGCCACCAGTGAGTCGTCTCGGCTTAGGTTTGAGATGAATAACCATCCTAGAGGAACATCAGCGACAGATGCCCAAGCGCTGTTGGCTCCAAGCGCACAGAAGACTGATAGCATTGTGTCTTTATTTATTGATTATTGATCAGGTTAGATATTCCTGTTGCGTTTCAGCCCTTCTGCTGTTTGAGAGTCACAACCTGCCATTGTGAAGATACGGAGGAGATTTAATATTAACAAAAAGTTAAACCCTTTGAAGGAGTGATACAAATGTGGAATTTGATAAGAACTGTACAAAAGAGCTTTTCAAAAAATCTATTTGACATTTGTGTTGGAGACTTAGAAGAATGGATAATGGCCTGTCAGGGATTACTGGCATGCGTAGGTCACATAGCATTACACGAGCAACCACAAATGTCAGAACTTTTAAATGTTAAATGAAAAACTCCATGACCAGGATTATAAAACAGAGTAACAGCTCATACACACTGTGTTGGTTAAGCAGAGGAGAGTAACAGCTCATACACACTGTGTTGGTTAAGCAGAGGAGAGTAACAGCTCATACACACTGTGTTGGTTAAGTAGAGGAGAGTAACAGCTCATACACACTGTGTTGGTTAAGTAGAGGAGAGTAACAGCTCATACACACTGTGTTGGTTAAGCAGAGGAGAGTAACAGCTCATACACACTGTGTTGGTTAAGTAGAGGAGAGTAACAGCTCATACACACTGTGTTGGTTAAGCAGAGAGGAGAGTAACAGCTCATACACAATGTGTTGGTTAAGCAGAGGAGAGTAACAGCTCATACACAATGTGTTGGTTAAGCAGAGGAGAGTAACAGCTCATACACACTGTGTTGGTTAAGCAGAGGAGAGTAACAGCTCATACACACTGTGTTGGTTAAGCAGAGGAGAGTAACAGCTCATACACACTGTGTTGGTTAAGCAGAGAGGAGAGTAACAGCTCATACACAATGTGTTGGTTAAGCAGAGGAGAGTAACAGCTCATACACAATGTGTTGGTTAAGCAGAGGAGAGTAACAGCTCATACACACTGTGTTGGTTAAGCAGAGGAGAGTAACAGCTCATACACACTGTGTTGGTTAAGCAGAGGAGAGTAACAGCTCATACACACTGTGTTGGTTAAGCAGAGAGGAGAGTAACAGCTCATACACACTGTGTTGGTTAAGCAGAGGAGAGTAACAGCTCATACACACTGTGTTGGTTAAGCAGAGGAGAGTAACAGCTCATACACACTGTGTTGGTTAAGCAGAGGAGAGTAACAGCTCATACACACTGTGTTGGTTAAGCAGAGGAGAGTAACAGCTCATACACACTGTGTTGGTTAAGCAGAGAGGAGAGTAACAGCTCATACACACTGTGTTGGTTAAGCAGAGGAGAGTAACAGCTCATACACACTGTGTTGGTTAAGCAGAGAGGAGAGTAACAGCTCATACACACTGTGTTGGTTAAGCAGAGGAGAGTAACAGCTCATACACACTGTGTTGGTTAAGCAGAGGAGAGTAACAGCTCATACACACTGTGTTGGTTAAGTAGAGGAGAGTAACAGCTCATACACACTGTGTTGGTTAAGCAAAGGAGAGTAACAGCTCATACACAATATGTTGGTTAAGCAGAGAGGAGAGTAACAGCTCATACACAATGTGTTGGTTAAGTAGAGGAGAGTAACAGCTCATACACACTGTGTTGGTTAAGTAGAGGAGAGTAACAGCTCATACACACTGTGTTGGTTAAGCAGAGGAGAGTAACAGCTCATACACACTGTGTTGGTTAAGTAGAGGAGAGTAACAGCTCATACACACTGTGTTGGTTAAGCAGAGAGGAGAGTAACAGCTCATACACAATGTGTTGGTTAAGCAGAGGAGAGTAACAGCTCATACACAATGTGTTGGTTAAGCAGAGGAGAGTAACAGCTCATACACACTGTGTTGGTTAAGCAGAGGAGAGTAACAGCTCATACACACTGTGTTGGTTAAGCAGAGGAGAGTAACAGCTCATACACACTGTGTTGGTTAAGCAGAGAGGAGAGTAACAGCTCATACACAATGTGTTGGTTAAGCAGAGGAGAGTAACAGCTCATACACAATGTGTTGGTTAAGCAGAGGAGAGTAACAGCTCATACACACTGTGTTGGTTAAGCAGAGGAGAGTAACAGCTCATACACACTGTGTTGGTTAAGCAGAGGAGAGTAACAGCTCATACACACTGTGTTGGTTAAGCAGAGAGGAGAGTAACAGCTCATACACACTGTGTTGGTTAAGCAGAGGAGAGTAACAGCTCATACACACTGTGTTGGTTAAGCAGAGGAGAGTAACAGCTCATACACACTGTGTTGGTTAAGCAGAGGAGAGTAACAGCTCATACACACTGTGTTGGTTAAGCAGAGGAGAGTAACAGCTCATACACACTGTGTTGGTTAAGCAGAGAGGAGAGTAACAGCTCATACACACTGTGTTGGTTAAGCAGAGGAGAGTAACAGCTCATACACACTGTGTTGGTTAAGCAGAGAGGAGAGTAACAGCTCATACACACTGTGTTGGTTAAGCAGAGGAGAGTAACAGCTCATACACACTGTGTTGGTTAAGCAGAGGAGAGTAACAGCTCATACACACTGTGTTGGTTAAGTAGAGGAGAGTAACAGCTCATACACACTGTGTTGGTTAAGCAAAGGAGAGTAACAGCTCATACACAATATGTTGGTTAAGCAGAGAGGAGAGTAACAGCTCATACACAATGTGTTGGTTAAGCAGAGAGGAGAGTAACAGCTCATACACAATGTGTTGGTTAAGCAGAGAGGAGAGTAACAGCTCATACACAATGTGTTGGTTAAGCAGAGAGGAGAGTAACAGCTCATACACACTGTGTTGGTTAAGCAGAGGAGAGTAACAGCTCATACACACTGTGTTGGTTAAGTAGAGGAGAGTAACAACTCATACACAATGTGTTGGTTAAGCAGAGAGGAGAGTAACAACTCATAGACAATATGTTGGTTAAGCAGAGGAGAATAAGATACCGACAGACAGACAGACAGACAGACAGACAGACAGACAGACAGACAGACAGACAGACAGACAGACAGACAGACAGACAGACAGACAGACAGACAGACAGACAGACGGGACAGACAGACAGACAGACAGACAGACAGACAGACAGACAGACAGACAGACAGACGGGACAGACAGACGGGACAGACAGACGGGACAGACAGACAGACAGACAGACAGACAGACAGACGGGACAGACAGACAGACAGACAGACAGACAGACAGACAGACAGACAGACAGACGGGACAGACAGACAGACAGACGGGACAGACAGACAGACAGACAGACAGACAGACAGACAGACAGACAGACAGACAGACAGACAGACGGGACAGACAGACAGACAGACAGACAGACAGACAGACGGGACAGACAGACAGACAGACAGACAGACAGACAGACAGACGGGACAGACAGACAGACAGACAGACAGACAGACAGACAGACAGACAGACAGACAGACAGACAGACAGACGGGACAGACAGACAGACAGACAGACAGACAGACAGACGGGACAGACAGACAGACAGACAGACAGACAGACAGACAGACAGACAGACAGACAGACAGACAGACGGGACAGACAGACAGACAGACAGACAGACAGACAGACAGACAGACAGACAGACAGACGGGACAGACAGACGGGACAGACAGACAGACAGACAGACAGACAGACAGACGGGACAGACAGACAGACAGACAGACAGACAGACGGGACAGACAGACAGACAGACAGACAGACAGACAGACAGACGGGACAGACAGACAGACAGACAGACAGACAGACAGACAGACAGACAGACAGACAGACAGACAGACAGACGGGACAGACAGACAGACAGACAGACAGACAGACAGACAGACAGACAGACGGGACAGACAGACGGGACAGACAGACAGACAGACAGACAGACAGACAGACAGACAGACAGACGGGACAGACAGACAGACAGACAGACAGACAGACAGACAGACAGACAGACAGACAGACAGACAGACAGACGGGACAGACAGACAGACAGACGGGACAGACAGACAGACAGACAGACAGACAGACAGACAGACAGACAGACAGACAGACAGACAGACAGACAGACAGACGGGACAGACAGACAGACAGACAGACGGGACAGACAGACAGACAGACAGACAGACAGACAGACAGACAGACGGGACAGACAGACAGACAGACAGACAGACAGACAGACAGACGGGACAGACAGACAGACAGACAGACAGACAGACAGACGGGACAGACAGACAGACAGACAGACAGACAGACAGACAGACAGACAGACAGACGGGACAGACAGACAGACAGACAGACAGACAGACAGACAGACAGACAGACAGACGGGACAGACAGACGGGACAGACAGACAGACAGACAGACAGACAGACAGACGGGACAGACAGACAGACAGACAGACAGACAGACAGACAGACAGACAGACAGACAGACAGACAGACAGACAGACGGGACAGACAGACAGACAGACAGACAGACAGACAGACAGACGGGACAGACAGACAGACAGACAGACAGACAGACAGACAGACAGACGGGACAGACAGACAGACAGACAGACGGGACAGACAGACAGACGGGACAGACAGACAGACAGACAGACAGACAGACGGGACAGACAGACAGACAGACAGACAGACGGGACAGACAGACAGACAGACAGACAGACGGGACAGACAGACAGACAGACAGACAGACAGACAGACAGACAGACAGACAGACAGACAGACAGACAGACAGACGGGACAGACAGACAGACAGACAGACAGACAGACAGACAGACAGACAGACAGACAGACAGACGGGACAGACAGACAGACAGACAGACAGACAGACAGCCAGACAGACAGACAGACAGACAGACAGACAGACAGACAGACGGGACAGACAGACAGACAGACAGACAGACGGGACAGACAGACAGACAGACAGACAGACAGACAGACAGACAGACAGACAGACAGACGGGACAGACAGACAGACAGACAGACAGACAGACAGACGGGACAGACAGACAGACAGACAGACAGACAGACAGACAGACAGACGGGACAGACAGACAGACAGACAGACAGACAGACAGACAGACGGGACAGACAGACAGACAGACAGACAGACAGACAGACAGACGGGACAGACAGACAGACAGACAGACAGACAGACAGACAGACAGACAGACAGACGGGACAGACAGACAGACAGACAGACAGACAGACAGACAGGACAGACAGACAGACAGACAGACAGACAGACAGACAGACAGACAGACAGACAGACAGACAGACAGACGGGACAGACAGACAGACAGACAGACAGACAGACGGGACAGACAGACAGACAGACAGACAGACAGACGGGACAGACAGACAGACAGACAGACAGAGAGACAGACAGACAGACAGACAGACGGGACAGACAGACAGACAGACAGACAGACAGACAGACAGACAGACAGACAGACAGACAGACAGACAGACAGACAGACAGACAGACGGGACAGACAGACAGACAGACAGACAGACAGACAGACAGACAGACAGACGGGACAGACAGACAGACAGACGGGACAGACAGACAGACAGACGGGACAGACAGACAGACAGACGGGACAGACAGACAGACAGACAGACAGACAGACAGACGGGACAGACAGACAGACAGACAGACAGACAGACGGGACAGACAGACAGACAGACAGACAGACAGACAGACAGACAGACAGACAGACAGACAGACAGACGGGACAGACAGACAGACAGACAGACAGACAGACAGACAGACAGACAGACGGGACAGACAGACAGACAGACAGACAGACAGACAGACAGACAGACAGACAGACAGACAGACGGGACAGACAGACAGACAGACAGACAGACAGACAGACAGACAGACAGACAGACAGACAGACAGACAGACAGACGGGACAGACAGACAGACAGACAGACAGACAGACAGACAGACAGACAGACGGGACAGACAGACAGACAGACAGACAGACAGACAGACAGACAGACAGACGGGACAGACAGACAGACAGACAGACAGACAGACAGACAGACAGACAGACAGACAGACAGACAGACAGACAGACAGACAGACAGACAGACAGACGGGACAGACAGACAGACAGACAGACAGACAGACAGACAGACAGACAGACAGACAGACAGACAGACAGACAGACGGGACAGACAGACGGGACAGACAGACAGACAGACAGACAGACAGACAGACAGACAGACAGACAGACAGACAGACAGACAGACAGACAGACAGACAGACAGACAGACAGACAGACAGACAGACAGACAGACAGACAGACAGAGCTAGGCCCAGGTTAATTTGATCTAACGTCAGCATGGGAGAGTATCCATGTGAACCCTTCATAGGCGTCTCTCACATGCCTGTGAGTTATTCCCCAACTCCTACAGAGCTCAGGGGGATCCCACAATTAAGCAGGAGCAGCCCGCGGAAACAGGATGTTCTGAGAGACCGTGTGTTTGAATTGGGGGTAAAAAAAGACAAGTGTAAGTAAGTGCTCCCCCACTTACTTATGGTACGGTTTGTGAGGGGTTGAATGTTGGTTTGATTATCCATTGAACCCATTAAGTCCAACCCTGTGAAGTGATTGGGTTTAGAATTTCATAACAATGGTGTGTGTGTGTGTGTGTGTGTGTGTGTGTGTGTGTGTGTGTGTGTGTGTGTGTGTGTGTGTGTGTGTGTGTGTGTGTGTGTGTGTGTGTGTGTGTGTGTGTGTGTGTGTGTGTGTGTGTGAGAGAAGGTGACTCAGAGAGAGGGTGACTCAGGTTGGGGGGGGCAGGCTGGCCCGTGGTGCATGCTGAGGATGTCAAGCCTGAGAACCAGACTGGACGGATTAACCACCACCTCACAAGACATCCGTGGGCCAACACAAACCCACAGGGGGGAGGGAGGCGGACTGGACTGGCACTCCTCAGACCACTGGTAGGATTCTATCAGGAGGGAGGGGGTCAGACTGGACTGGCACTCTATCAGGAGGGGGGGGGGTTGTATTTTGGAATGTGTGTTTGACAGGCAGGTGTGTGAAGGTGAATGTATGGAGGAGAGTGTAATCAGTGACTGGGAAATAACAATGGAAGAGGAGAAAAAAACAGTACGGAGTACATCTAACCCTGATCTACCTGATGCCTACTGTATATCAACATTACAGAGTACATCTAACCCTGATCTACCTGATGCCTACTGTATATCAACAGTACAGAGTACATCTAACCCTGATCTACCTGATGCCTACTGTATATCAACAGTACAGAGTACATCTAACCCTGATCTACCTGATGCCTACTGTATATCAACAGTACGGAGTACATCTAACCCTGATCTACCTGATGCCTACTGTATATCAACAGTACGGAGTACATCTAACCCTGATCTACCTGATGCCTACTGTATATCAACAGTACGGAGTACATCTAACCCTGATCTACCTGATGCCTACTGTATATCAACAGTACAGAGTACATCTAACCCTGATCTACCTGATGCCTACTGTATATCAACAGTACAGAGTACATCTAACCCTGATCTACCTGATGCCTACTGTATATCAACAGTACAGAGTACATCTAACCCTGATCTACCTGATGCCTACTGTATATCAACAGTACAGAGTACATCTAACCCTGATCTACCTGATGCCTACTGTATATCAACAGTACAGAGTACATCTAACCCTGATCTACCTGATGCCTACTGTATATCAACAGTACAGTGTACATCTAACCCTGATCTACCTGATGCCTACTGTATATCAACAGTACAGAGTACATCTAACCCTGATCTACCTGATGCCTACTGTATATCAACAGTACAGAGTACATCTAACCCTGATCTACCTGATGCCTACTGTATATCAACAGTACAGAGTACATCTAACCCTGATCTACCTGATGCCTACTGTATATCAACAGTACAGAGTACATCTAACCCTGATCTACCTGATGCCTACTGTATATCAACAGTACAGAGTACATCTAACCCTGATCTACCTGATGCCTACTGTATATCAACAGTACAGAGTACATCTAACCCTGATCTACCTGATGCCTACTGTATATCAACAGTACAGAGTACATCTAACCCTGATCTACCTGATGCCTACTGTATATCAACAGTACAGAGTACATCTAACCCTGATCTACCTGATGCCTACTGTATATCAACAGTACAGAGTACATCTAACCCTGATCTACCTGATGCCTACTGTATATCAACAGTACAGAGTACATCTAACCCTGATCTACCTGATGCCTACTGTATATCAACAGTACAGAGTACATCTAACCCTGATCTACCTGATGCCTACTGTATATCAACAGTACAGAGTACATCTAACCCTGATCTACCTGATGCCTACTGTATATCAACAGTACAGAGTACATCTAACCCTGATCTACCTGATACCTACTGTATATCAACAGTACAGAGTACATCTAACCCTGATCTACCTGATACCTATATAAATACATCATTAAAAAAAATGCCATCCAGTGTCCTCTGATAATAGTGGACACACACTGTAGCTTATCACACCTGAGCACCATCAAACGACAAATTACAGAGTGCTTTACACCTGAGCACCATCAAACGACAAATTACAGAGTGCTTTACACCTGAGCACCATCAAATGACAAATTACAGAGTGCTTTACACCTGAGCACCATCAAACGACAAATTACAGAGTGCTTTACACCTGAGCACCATCAAACGACAAATTACAGAGTGCTTTACACCTTTCTCAGTGTGAGAAAGAACAGAGAAGGGAACAGAGAACAGAGCAGAGAAAATAAGAGAGGAGAACAAGATGTTTATGATCCCACGGCTTCCATCTCTTATTGGAGGAACGGAATGGTGGTGACTCTCTTCGGGCCTCATATATACTCTCTGTCTGTTACCATAGTGACACAACAGTCTAGCTCTAACAACACAGCCACAGAGAAGAAACAAACAAACTGCCATATTGTTGGAAAAATGTTCATCAGTGAAGAGGTACAAGAAGAGTTTCAGTAGTGAAGAGGTACAATAAGAGTTTTCATCAGTGAAGAGGTACAGGAAGAGTTTCAGTAGTGAAGAGGTACAATAAGAGTTTTCAGTAGTGAAGAGGTACAATAAGAGTTTTCATCAGTGAAGAGGTACAGGAAGAGTTTCAGCAGTGAAGAGGTACAGGAAGAGTTTCAGCAGTGAAGAGGTACAGGAAGAGTTTCAGCAGTGAAGAGGTACAGGAAGAGTTTCAGCAGTGAAGAGGTACAAAAATAGTTTTCAGCAGTGAAGAGGTACAGGAAGAGTTTCAGCAGTGAAGAGGTACAAAAATATTTTTCAGCAGTGAAGAGGTACAAGAAGAGTTTCAGTAGTGAAGAGGTACAATAAGAGTTTTCAGCAGTGAAGAGGTACAAGAAGAGTTTTCAGCTGTGAAGTGCTAGTGACAGAACCTCTATCTCCCCCAAGAACAAACCAAACACACTGTTTGCTTCTTCCAGGATTACATAGGTGCCCTATTGAACAATGTTGCTGGTGGTTACCTTCTGCAGCACACCTATCCCTCTGTGTGTGTGTGTGTGTGTGTGTGTGTGTGTGTGTGTGTGTGTGTGTGTGTGTGTGTGTGTGTGTGTGTGTGTGTGTGTGTGTGTGTGTGTGTGTGTGTGTGTGTGTGTGTGTGTGTGTGTGTGTGTGTTCGTGTGTACGTGTGTGCGTGTGTGCGTGTGTGCGTGTGTGCGTCTGTGTGTGTGTGTGTGTGTGTGTGTGTGTGTGTGTGTGTGTGTGTGTGTGTGTGTGTGTGTGTGTGTGTGTGTGTGTGTGTGTGTGTGTGTGTGTGTGTGTGTGTGTGTGTTTGTGTGTGTGTGTGTGTTTGCGTGCGTGCGTGCGTGCGTGCGTGCGTGCGTGTGTGTGTGTGTGTGCGTGTGTGTGTGTGTGTGTGTGTGTGTAAAGGCCTGTTTATTTACTTGTGGGGACCATGTGACCTGAGTGCATTAGCGGTCTCAGGAAGTCCTCTGAAGCTAAACAGAAGTCTGAAGCCTTCGTCTACCACCCCCAGGGACAGATAAAAACCTGTGTAGGTCTAAGCCCTTCAATCGCAATATCTACTAAGCTAACATATGGAATTTTTAAAGATGGTCATAACATTTTTCATTCAGCAATTTGATTTTGAACTTATATAAAAAATAAATCCTGTAGAAACATTGACTAACACATTCAATAATGACTATATCCCATAGAGACATCGAATAACACATTCAATAATGACTATATCCCATAGAGACATCGAATAACACATTCAATAATGACTATATCCCATAGAGACATTGACTAACACATTCAATAATGACTATATCCCATAGAGACATCGAATAACACATTCAATAATGACTATATCCCATAGAGACATCGAATAACACATTCAATAATGACTATATCCCATAGAGACATCGAATAACACATTCATTAATGACTATATCCCATAGACACATTGACTAACACATAGAGACATTGACTAACACATTCAATAATGACTATATCCCATAGAGACATCGAATAACACATTCATTAATAACTATATCCCATAGACACATTGACTAACACATTCATAGACGGCAAAACCGACAGTCAACAAATTTTTTAGAATGTTATATTGTCTTTATTTAACCAGGCAAGTCAGTTAAGAACAAATTCTTATTTTCAATGACGGCCTAGGAACAGTGGGTTAACTGCCTGTTCAGGGGCAGAACGACAGATTTGTACCTTGTCAGCTCGGGGGTTTGAACTTGCAACCTTCCGGTTACTAGTCCAACACTCCAACCACTATATCCAGGAGATACAATACTGTTCAAAAGTTTGGGGTCACTTAGAAAATACCTTGTTTTTGAAAGAAAAGCTAATTTTTGTCTCCATTGAAATAACATCCAATTGATCAGAAATACAGTGTAGACATTGTTAATGTTGTAAATGTATATTGTAGCTGGAAACGGCTGAGTTTAAAATGGAATATCTACATAGGTGTACAGAGTTCCTCTGTCCAGTCTCAACGTCAACAGCGAAGACGGCGACTGCGGGATGCAGGCCTACTAGGCAGAGTTCCTCTGTCCAGTCTCAACGTCAACAGCGAAGACGGCGACTGCGGGATGCTGGCCTTCTAGGCAGAGTTGCAAAGAAAAAAACATATTTCAGACTGGCCAATAAAAAGAAACGATTCAGATGTGCAAAAGAACACAGACATGGGACAGAGGACCTCTGCCTAGAAAGCATCCCGGTGACAAGAATAAACCAGATGAGCTAAATACCTTCTATTGCTTCGAGGCTAGTAACACTGAACTATGCATGAGAGCTCCAGCTGTTCTGGATGACTGTTTTATCACACTCTCCGTGGGTTCATTGAAATGCTTTGAAAGGCTGGTCATGGCTCACATCAACACCATTATCCTGGACACCCTTGCCCCAATAGATCCACAGATGAAACAATCTCTATTTCACTCCACACTGCCTTTTCCCACCTGGACAAAAGGAACACCTAAGTGAGAATGCTGTTCATTGAGTACAGCTCAGCGTTCAAAACTATAGTGTCCTCCAAACTCATTTTTAAACTAAGGACCCTCAGACTTAAGACACTGCAACTGGATCTTAGACTATCTGATGGGCCATTCTCAGGTGGTGAGGGTAGGCAACAACACATCTGTCACATTGACCCTCAACACGGGGGCCCCTCCTTTACTCCCTGTTCATCCACAACTGTGCTGCCGTGCACGAATCATTAAGTTTGCCCTGACCACCGATGACAATGAGACAGCCTATTGGGAGGAGGTCAGAGACCTGGCAGTGTGGTGCCAGAACAACAACCACTCCCTCAATGTGACATAATAACTGTTCACAGACTACAGGAAACGGAGGGCCGAGCACGACCCTATAAACATCGACCGGACTGTAGTTGAGCAGTTCGAGAACTTCAAGATCCTCAGTGTTCACACCACTAAGGAACAAGCAGGGTATTAACACACCAACACAGTCATGAAGAGGACACGACATCACCTCTTCCCCCCCAGGAGGCTAAAAAGATTTGGAATGGGCCCTCAGATTCTCAAAAAGTCCTACAGCTGCACCATCGAGAGCATCCTGACCGGCTGCATCACTGCCCGGAATGACAACTGCTCAGACCTCAAGTCACTACAGAGGGTAGTACGTACGGCCCAGTACATCACTGGGGCTGAGCTCCCTGCCATCCAGGGCCTCTATACCAGGCGGTGTACCACCCAAGGCATAGACTGTTATCTTTGCTACAGCACGGCAAACGGTACCGATGAACCAAGTCTGAAACCAACAGGTCCCTGAACAGCTTCCACCCTCAAGCAATAAGACTGCTAAATAGTTAGTTAAATAGTTAAATAGTAAATCAACCACCAGGACTATCTGCATTATTCTTTTATCTCGTCACATACGCTGCTCTTAATGTTTATTGTCGATCTTGTGTCCTAATCACTTAATCCCAACCTATATGTACATATCTACCTAAATTACCTCATACCCCTGCACATTGACTAAGTACTGGTACCCCGTGTGTACAATGAGTGTATAAAAACATTAAGAACACCGTCTTAATATTGAGTTCCACCTCCTTTAGCCCGCAGAACAGACTCCATTGGTCGGGGCATGGACTCTACAAGGTGTTGAAAGTGTTTCACAGGGATGCTGTGCCCATGTTGACTCTACAAGGTGTTGAAAGCGTTCCACAGGGATGCTGTGCCCATGTTGACTCTACAAGGTGTTGAAAGCGTTCCACAGGGATGCTGTGCCCATGTTGACTCTACAAGGTGTCCAAAGCGTTCCACAGGGATGCTGTGCCCATGTTGACTCTAATGATTGCCACGATTGTGTCACATTGGCTGGATGTCCTTTACATGGTAGACCATACTTGATACACATGGGAAACTGCTGAGCTTGAAAAACCCAGTAGCGTTGCAGTTCTTGACACAAACCGGTGTGCCTGACACCTACTACCCCGTTCAAAGGCACTTAAATCTTTTGTCTTGCACGATTCACCCTCTGAATGACACACAAACACAATCCATGTCTCCTTTTGTCTCAAGGCTTAGAAATCATTCTTTATTAACCTGTCACCTCTCTTTTCTCTACACTGACTGAAGGGAAGTGATGTCATAGCCTTCACCTGGACTCACTAGGTCAGTCTATGTCTTTTGTCTTCGTATTCTCAGCATACAGCCACGTTATTATTACTCATTGTGTTCCTCATGTCATTATAAAAAAATGTTTCTGTTATTTCACTTATTTTCTCTCTGCATTGTTGGCGAGGACCCACAAAACACAAAGCATTTCACTGTTAGTCTACACCTGTATTATTTACGAAGCATGTGACAAATAAAATGTGATTCACACACAGCTGTCACCTGCAACAGACACACACACAGCTGTCACCTGCAACAGACACACACACAGCTGTCACCTGCAACAGACACACACCTGCAACAGACACACACACAGCTGTCACCTGCAACAGACACACACACAGCTGTCACCTGCAACAGACACACACACAGCTGTCACCTGCAACAGACTCACACACAGCTGTCACCTGCAACAGACACACACACAGCTGTCACCTGCAACAGACACACACACACCTGTCACCTGCAACAGACACACACACAGCTGTCACCTGCAACAGACACACACCTGCAACAGACACACACACAGCTGTCACCTGCAACAGACACACACACAGCTGTCACCTGCAACAGACACACACACACCTGTCACCTGCAACAGACACACACACAGCTGCAACAGACACACACACAGCTGTCACCTGCAACAGACACACACACAGCTGTCACCTGCAACAGACACACACACACCTGTCACCTGCAACAGACACACACACAGCTGTCACCTGCAATAGACACACACACAGCTGTCACCTGCAACAGACACACACACACCTGTCACCTGCAACAGACACACACACAGCTGCAACAGACACACACACAGCTGTCAACTGCAACAGACACACACACAGCTGTCACCTGCAACAGACACACACACACCTGTCACCTGCAACATACACACACACAGCTGTCACCTGCAACAGACACACACACAGCTGTCACCTGCAACAGACACACACACAGCTGTCACCTGCAACAGACACACACACAGCTGTCACCTGCAACAGACACACACACAGCTGTCACCCACCTGCAACAGACACACACACAGCTGTCACCTGCAACAGACACACACACAGCTGTCACCTGCAACAGACACACACACAGCTCAAACTGAGAAAGAAACAAGCAGATATGTTGGCCCTTGTTAACACAGGTGTGCATGCACATTGTGTGTGTGTGTGTGTGTGTGTGTGTGTGTGTGTGTGTGTGTGTGTGTGTGTGTGTGTGTGTGTGTGTGCGTGCGTGCGTGCGTGCGTGCGTGCGTGCGTGCGTGCGTGCGTGCGTGCGAGAGAGAGAGAGAGAGAGAGAGAGAGAGAGAGAGAGAGAGAGAGAGAGAGAGAGAGAGAGAGAGAGAGAGAGAGAGAGAGAGAGAGAGAGAGAGAGAGAGAGAGAGAGAGAGAGAGAGAGAGAGAGAGAGAGAGAGAGAGAGAGAGAGAGAGAGAGAGACAGAAACAGAGACAGAGACAGACGCAGAGGCAGAGACAGAGACAGAGACAGAGACAGAGACAGAGACAGAGAGACAGAGAGACAGAGACACAGAGACAGAGACAGAGACAGAGACAGAGAAATAGAGAGACAGAGAAATAGAGAGACAGAGAGGAGAGACACAGAGACAGAGACAGAGAGAGAGAGAGAGAGAGAGAGACAAAGAGAAAGAGAGACAGAGAGAGAGAGACAGAGAGAGAGAGAGAAAGAGAGAGTGAGAGCGAGAGAGAAAGACAGAGAAAAAGAGAGACAGAGAGACAGAGAGAGAGAGAGAGGAGAGACACAGAGACAGAGAGAGAGAGAGAGAAAGACAAAGACAAAGAGAAAGAGAGACAGACAGAGAGAGACAGAGAGAGTGATGACCTGAGTGAATTTGTGTCCAGGGGGAACGGGTGAGTAGGTGTGTGTGTGTTGTGGAGGGGTGGGAATGAGAAAGACCAGAGGTCATGATAACATCAGGTTCACAGGACTGAAGAGCCTGGGAGAATCTCCCAGTATCTCTGCCTGATAGTACTGAGATCAGGACTGACCAGAGGATCGATAGAGAGAAAACACAGAAATGGCTAAAAGTGTGTGTGTGTGTGTGTGCGTGCTCGTGTGTGTTGTAAATATGGGACTGCACCTAGTTTAATACGTCATTCATCATAACATATGAGTGCAGCTGTTATATTGTTTATCACAACAATATAAAAGATAACAGTTTTTTTAATCACTTTAATAATTAAATTCCTTTTACAGTCCTATTGAATTGACCTGCTGTGAACTCATATAACCGCAATGGAAGTATTGAAATAAGTGAACTCAACTGTTCCACAGCATTGTGATTGTGACGTCACAATGGACAAAATATGCTGTCTCACTGTTGTGTTTCGATGGCTATTCAATTTGTAGCTTATCTTTATGGATGTGTATTTACACTGTGGACAAGAAGCCAGCTGTCCGTCAATTCAGAATTGTTTTCAACCCGAAAAATGTTTATATGAAATACTAAACATGGCATAAATAAGGTCAATTTCACTGTTTCTATTCTTTAGACGAAAAAAAATAAAAAATGCCAGGGAAAGAAATGAAAAAGTCTGTAAAATTATTTTGCGGAAATATAATTTTCTGTGCGTCAGAGAGGCCTGAGTTTACTCTGAAAGGGACTTTTTCTCTTCTGTATCACAGAAGACGTAACTAAAACCATTAGTTGAAAACACGAGCACAGCCACCAGGTCAATAATGATTAAGATGTTTTCTCTTTTGTCCAGTCAGTCCTCTTCTCCTCTCACACACCTGTCAGTCCTCTTCTCCTCTCACACACCTGTCAGTCCTCGTCTGCTCTCACACACCTGTCAGTCCTCTTCTCCTCTCACACACCTGTCAGTCCTCTTCTCCTCTCACACACCTGTCAGTCCTCGTCTGCTCTCACACACCTGTCAGTCCTCTTCTCCTCTCACACACCTGTCAGTCCTCGTCTGCTCTCACACACCTGTCAGTCCTCTTCTCCTCTCACACTTCTGTCAGTCCTCGTCTCCTCTCACACACCTGTCAGTCCTCTTCTCCTCTCACACACCTGTCAGTCCTCTTCTCCTCTCACACACCTGTCAGTCTCGTCTCCTCTCCCACACCTGTCAGTACTCGTCTCCTCTCCCACACCTGTCAGTCCTCTTCTCCTCTCCCACACCTGTCAGTCCTCGTCTCCTCTCCCACACCTGTCAGTCCTCTTCTCCTCTCACACACCTGTCAGTCCTCTTCTCCTCTCACACACCTGTCAGTCCTCGTCTCCTCTCCCACACCTGTCAGTACTCGTCTCCTCTCCCACACCTGTCAGTCCTCTTCTCCTCTCCCACACCTGTCAGTCCTCGTCTCCTCTCCCACCTGTCAGTCCTCTTCTCCTCTCACACACCTGTCAGTCCTCTTCTCCTCTCACACACCTGTCAGTCCTCGTCTCCTCTCCCACACCTGTCAGTACTCGTCTCCTCTCCCACACCTGTCAGTCCTCTTCTCCTCTCCCACACCTGTCAGTCCTCTTCTCCTCTCACACACCTGTCAGTCCTCGTCTCCTCTCACACACCTGTCAGTTAGTCATGTAAGTTAGCACAAGACCAATTTCACACGACAGCCCTCCGTGTTTAATCTTGCATGACATATTAAAGCACAATAACACAATTAACATGCAATAACAAGGGCCAGTATTTCCCCGCCTCCTCTTTCATCAGCAATTAAAGAGAACCAAAACATGTTGTTCTGACCCCCTCCCTCCCTCCCTCCCTCCCTCCCTCCCTCCCTCCCTCCCTCCCTCCCTCCCTCCCTCCCTCCCTCCCTCCCCTCCCTCCCTCCCTCCCTCCCTCCCTCCCTCCCTCCCTCCGATGGTCACACATATACACCACCAACTGAGAGAGAAAGTAAACCTCTGCCTCCCCTTCTCTCTCCTTCCTTCACCCCCGATCCCTCCCTAAGCTTTCACCCAGGCCTCACCCCTAAACTCCTCCCTAAGCCTTCACCCAGGCCTCACCCCTAAACTCCTCCCTAAGCCTTCACCCAGGCCTCACCCCTAAACTCCTCCCTAATCCTTCACCCAGGCCTCACCCCTAAACTCCTCCCTAATCCTTCACCCAGGCCTCACCCCTAAACTCCTCCCTAATCCTTCACCCAGGCCTCACCCCTCTACCCTCCCTCCACCCAGGACAGGCCTAAAGCTAAAGCGGTCATGTGTAACATAGGGCAACAAGGCTAACAAAGGAGAGAGAGGGAGGAGGATGAGGGAAGAGGAGGGAGGAGGAGGAATGGGAAGGAGGAGGAATGGGGAGGAGGAGGAGGAGGTATAGGTAGGAGGAAGAAGAGAAGATAGATCTATTTAGAAAATAATAATGTAGAGAGGTATGGAGAGGAGCAGGAAGAGGAGGATATGGAGGAGGAAGAGGAAGAGTGAGACTGTGTTAGTCTGAGGGCTGATGAGCTCATGTCATCTATACTATGAGAGAACAGATAAGAACAATAAAAGAGGGCCAGTTGGTCCGTAACGGTTCATTCCTCTGGTAAAGACTGCAGACACCCCGGAGAGAGAGACATCATGATGGTGGGAGGGAAAGAGAGTGAAAGGGAAAAAGTGGGGGGGGGATGGAAACCTTTGAAAAAAGAGGATAAGAGAGGTGTACTTAGAAGGACTGAGATTTCCAAAGATAGTTACTGAGAATTTAGAGAGAGAGAGAGAGACAGAGAGAGAGAGAGAGAGAGAGAGAGAGAGAGAGAGAGAGAGAGAGAGAGAGAGAGAGAGAGAGAGAGACCGACAGAGTGAGAGAGAGAGAGAGAGAGAGAGAGAGAGAGAGAGAGAGAGAGAGAGAGAGAGAGAGAGAGAGAGAGAGAGAGAGAGAGAGAGAGAGAGAGAGAGAGAGAGAGAGAGAGAGAGAGAGAGAGAGAGAGAGAGAGAGAGAGAGAGAGAGACAGAGAGAGAGAGACAGAGAGAGAGAGAGACAGAGAGAGAGAGAGAGAGAGAGAGAGAGAGAGAGAGAGAGAGAGAGAGAGAGAGAGATAGGGTACTGTCCTTAGCCCTGCGGAATTCTGTGTTTTTGTTACCCATGTTTAACCACCCTATCAGATAAGGGGCCGAGCTGACCCCCATTCAGGGGCGACGGGGCAGAAGTGATACCCTGGAACTCTGACTGACAGGCCTCGGATCAGTAGGGAGGTGATAGAGGATGCAGAGGGGTGTAGAGGTAAGGGGAGAGGGTCAGGAGTTGTGTTGTCTTTCAGGGGCTTTTGTCCATTTGTCAGTGTCCCTCTTAGAGCCAGGTCAGCTGACCTGTGGACAAAAAGCTGACAAGGCAATGAGGCACAAACATTAACACTGCTCACTTTGCTTATTACTTGTTCACAGACAACATTAGAACAGAGTCTAAAACTAACACACAACACTAAAATAGTGTCTAAAACTAACACTAAAAAACACGAGAACAGACTCTAAACTCACAACACAACACGAGAACAGACTCTAAACTCACAACACAACACTCTAGAACAGACTCTAAACTCACAACACAACACGAGAACAGACTCTCACAACACGAGAAAACTCACAACACAACACGAGAACAGACTCTAAACTCACAACACAACACGAGAACAGACTCTAAACTCACAACACAACACGAGAACAGACTCTAAACTCACAACACGAGAACAGACTCTAAACTCACAACACAACACGAGAACAGACTCTAAACACAACACGAGAACACAACACAACACGAGAACAGACTCTAAACTCACACACGAGAACAACACACAACAGAACAGACTCTAAACTCACAACACAACACGAGAACAGACT
The DNA here is from genome assembly GCF_021184085.1 of Oncorhynchus gorbuscha. NCBI lineage: Eukaryota > Metazoa > Chordata > Actinopteri > Salmoniformes > Salmonidae > Oncorhynchus > Oncorhynchus gorbuscha. The sequence continues at coordinate 31,689 of NW_025748554.1, forward strand.
CTAAACTCACAACACGAGAACAGACTCTAAACTCACAACACGAGAACAGACTCTAAACTCACAACACGAGAACAGACTCTAAACTCACAACACGAGAACAGACTCTAAACTCACAACACGAGAACAGACTCTAAACTCACAACACGAGAACAGACTCTAAACTCACAACACGAGAACAGACTCTAAACTCACAACACGAGAACAGACTCTAAACTCACAACACGAGAACAGACTCTAAACTCACAACACGAGAACAGACTCTAAACTCACAACACGAGAACAGACTCTAAACTCACAACACGAGAACAGACTCTAAACTCACAACAGAACAGACTCTAAACTCACAACACGAGAACAGACTCTAAACTCACAACACGAGAACAGACTCTAAACTCACAACACGAGAACAGACTCTAAACTCACAACACGAGAACAGACTCTAAACTCACAACACGAGAACAGACTCTAAACTCACAACACGAGAACAGACTCTAAACTCACAACACGAGAACAGACTCTAAACTCACAACACGAGAACAGACTCTAAACTCACAACACTAAAATGAATGTTAATACTGGGCCCGATATGAGAGAAGACGTAGGAGGAGAAGGGACAGATAGCGGTGAGTTCCCCAAAAGCAATACTTTTGAGTTCTTTCTCTCAACAACCAAACCACACAGCAGTAGAATAACAATCTCCAATGTGTGAACAAAATGTATCAAATGAAGCCCTTTGCTGTTCTCTGAGTGAAGTGGGTCTGGGTCATATAGCCAGATGGACAGTGGTCACACTGGTATAACATACAGACATATAGACAGACAGGCAGTGGCTCCATCAGGCTGGGAACTCTCTCTCTCTTCCCTGATTCCTGCAGCAGGCTCATGGTTAGGTTTGATGTATGACTGTATATGAGTGTGTGGCTCTGTAGCCCTTTGTCCCTTTTGTCCTGCAGGGCTGATCCTACACTGATAGTGTCTGCCTGGCCAGAAACAGGACAATGCCAGGCAGAGAGGAGGAAAGGCTGGATCAACCAACCCCCACTCAGATGCAAAGAGAGAGAGAGAGGGAGGAGAGAAACAGTGAGAGTGAGAGAAAAAAAAGAGAGTGAGAGAGACAGAGAGAGATAGAGCAAGAGAGCAAGAGAGAGAGAGAGAGAGAGAGACAGAGAGACACAGAGAGAGAGAGAGAGAGAGAGAGAGACAGAGAGAGAGAGACAGAGCAAGAGAACGAGAGAGAGACAGAGAGAGAGAGAGACAGAGAGAGAGAGAGAGAGAGAGAGACAGACAGAGACAGACAGAGAGAGAGAGAGAGAGAGAGAGAGAGAGAGAGAAGAGAGAGAGAGAGAGTAGATAGAGAGAGAGAGAGAGAGACACCATTGTAAATACAACCCATATTTATGCTTATTCATTTTATCTTGTGTCCTTTAACTATTTGTACATTGTATATATATATATAATATGACATTTGTAATGTCTTTACTGTTTTTAAACTTCTGTATGTGTAATGTTTACTGTTAATTTTTGTTGTTTTTCACTTTATATATTCACTTTGTATGTTGTCTACCTCACTTGCTTTGGCAATGTTAACACATGTTTCCCATGCCAATAAAGCCCTTGAATTGAATTGAATTGAATTGAATTGAGAGAGAGAGAGAGAGAGAGAGAGAGAGAGAGAGAGAGAGAGAGAGAGAGAGA
>NW_025748555.1:0-33371 GCF_021184085.1 Oncorhynchus gorbuscha
CACTGGCTTCCAGTCGAAGCTCGCATCCGCTACAAGACCATGGTGCTTGCCTACGGAGCTGTGAGGGGAACGGCACCTCAGTACCTCCAGGCTCTGATCAGGCCCTACACCCAAACAAGGGCACTGCGTTCATCCACCTCTGGCCTGCTCGCCTCCCTACCACTGAGGAAGTACAGGTCCCGCTCAGCCCAGTCAAAACTGTTCGCTGCTCTGGCCCCCCAATGGTGGAACAAACTCCCTCATGACGCCAGGACAGCGGAGTCAATCACCACCTTCCGGAGACACCTGAAACCCCACCACTTTAAGGAATACCTAGGATAGGATAAGTATTCCCTCTCCCCCCCTTTAAGATTTAGATGCACTATTGTAAAGTGACTGTTCCACTGGATGTCATAAGGTGAATGCACCAATTTGTAAGTCGCTCTGGATAAGAGCGTCTGCTAAATGACTTAAATGTAAATGTAAATACTAAAAGTGTTGGTCTTGACTTTGGGGGTGGACCATGGACCAGAGGGAGGACAGGCCCTGGGGGAGGACCAGAGGGAGGAGGACAGGCCCTGGGGAGGACCAGAGGGAGGAGGACAGGCCCTGGGGAGGACCAGAGGGAGGAGGACAGGCCCTGGGGAGGACCAGAGGGAGGAGGACAGGCCCTGGGGAGGACCAGAGGGAGAGGACAGGCCCTGGGGGGAGGACCAGAGGGAGGAGGACAGGCCCTGGGGGAGGACCAGAGGGAGGAGGACAGGCCCTGGGGAGGACCAGAGGGAGGGGACAGGCCCTGGGGGCGGGGGAGGAGGACAGGCCCTGGGGGAGGACCAGAGGGAGGAGGACAGGGCCCTGGGGGCGGACCAGAGGGAGGAGGACAGGCCCTGGGGGCGGACCAGAGGGAGGAGGACAGGCCCTGGGGAGGACCAGAGGGAGGAGGACAGGCCCTGGGGAGGACCAGAGGGAGGAGGACAGGCCCTGGGGAGGACCAGAGGGAGGAGGACAGTACTTTTGTCTATGTGTTCGGGTCTGTCTGTGATCCGCACCATTTCAACAGATCAATTTCCTGGTACATGTAAATGTAGTTGTCTAATAACGATGATTCTGCAGGATCAGTAATGGGGGAGGGGTTGAAGGAGCAGGCAGTCTGGAGACCAGGACTGGGAATCTCTTTGTCCTACTCCTCCTGCCAGCGGTGGCTGGAGGATCAGTAATGGGGGAGGGTTGAAGGAGCAGGCAGTCATGGAGACCAGGACTGGGAATCTCTTTGTCCTACCTCCTGCCAGCGGTGGCTGGGGGATCAGTAATGGGGAGGGGCTGAAGGAGCAGGCAGTCATGGAGACCAGGACTGGGAATCTCTTTGTCCTACCTCCTGTCAGCGGTGGCTGGAGGATCAGTAATGGGGAGGGGTTGAAGGAGCAGGCAGTCATGGAGACCAGGACTGGGAATCTCTTTGTCCTACCTCCTGCCAGCGGTGGCTGGGGATCAGTAATGGGGGAGGGGTTGAAGGAGCAGGCAGTCATGGAGACCAGACTTGGAATCTCTTTGTCCTACCTCCTGTCAGCGGTGGCTGGAGGATCAGTAATGGGGGAGGGGTTGAAGGAGCAGGCAGTCATGGAGACCAGGACTGGGAATCTCTTTGTCCTACCTCCTGTCAGCGGTGGCTGAATGGATGAACACAGATCTGATGTGACGGCTGTTTGTTAGGCTGCTGCTCTGAGCGCTGGGTGAACTCAGCTTTTCACGTTATTTGTAACTCATCATGTTTCTGCAATCGTATCTAACGGAAAAAAAGCGCTTCTGGATATCAGGACAGCGATCACTCACCTCGGATTAGACCAAGCAGCAGGACATTCTCCAAACACCCGACAGTGATCACTCACCTCGGATTAGACCAAGCAGCAGGACATTCTCCAAACACCCGACAGCGATCACTCACCTCGGATTAGACCAAGCAGCAGGACATTCTCCAAACACCCGACAGCGATCACTCACTCACCTCGGATTAGACCAAGCAGCAGGACATTCTCCAAACACCCGACAGCGATCACTCACTCACCTCGGATTAGACCAAGCAGCAGGACATTCTCCAAAACCCGACAGCGATCACTCACCTCGGATTAGACCAAGCAGCAGGACATTCTCCAAACACCCGACAGCGATCACTCACCTCGGATTAGACCAAGCAGCAGGACCCACAGGACATTCTCCAAACACCCGACAGCGATCACTCACCTCGGATTAGACCAAGCAGCAGGACATTCTCCAAACACCCGACAGCGATCACTCACCTCGGATTAGACCAAGCAGCAGGACATTCTCCAAACACCCGACAGCGATCACTCACCTCGGATTAGACCAAGCAGCAGGACATTCTCCAAACACCCGACAGCGATCACTCACCTCGGATTAGACCAAGCAGCAGGACCCACAGGACATTCTCCAAACACCCGACAGCGATCACTCACCTCGGATTAGACCAAGCAGCAGGACCCACAGGACATTCTCCAAACACCCGACAGCGATCACTCACCTCGGATTAGACCAAGCAGCAGGACATTCTCCAAACACCCGACAGCGATCACTCACCTCGGATTAGACCAAGCAGCAGGACATTCTCCAAACACCCGACAGCGATCACTCACCTCGGATTAGACCAAGCAGCAGCACATTCTCCAAACACCCGACAGCGATCACTCACCTCGGATTAGACCAAGCAGCAGGACCCACAGGACATTCTCCAAACACCCGACAGCGATCACTCACCTCGGATTAGACCAAGCAGCAGGACATTCTCCAAACACCCGACAGCGATCACTCACCTCGGATTAGACCAAGCAGCAGGACATTCTCCAAACACCCGACAGCGATCACTCACCTCGGATTAGACCAAGCAGCAGGACATTCTCCAAACACCCGACAGCGATCACTCACCTCGGATTAGACCAAGCAGCAGGACATTCTCCAAACACCCGACAGCGATCACTCACCTCGGATTAGACCAAGCAGCAGGACATTCTCCAAACACCCGACAGCGATCACTCACCTCGGATTAGACCAAGCAGCAGGACATTCTCCAAACACCCGACAGGGATCACTCACCTCGGATTAGACCAAGCAGCAGGACATTCTCCAAACACCCGACAGGGCCAACATCACAGTTATTTGCAAGAGGAAAAAACGCAGGTACAGGGGGGACAGAGCGGGATGCCTCTGGAGGACCCGCAGAAGGCGAGTGGGAAAGCTGCGGTTAGCGTCAATATTACTCGCCAACATGCAATCATTGGACAATAAATTAGACGAGGTACGATCATGAATATCCTACCAAAGGGACATCAAACTGTAATATCCTCTATTTCACGGAATCGTGGCTGAATGACGACATGGATATTCAGCTAGCGGGATGCAGGGGCATTATAGAACAGCACACTACGGTAAGACGAGGGGGGAGGTGCATATTTGTAAACAGCTGGTGTACGAAATCTGAGGAAGTCTCTGGATATTGCTCTTTGTGATAAATTGCAGGCCACACTACTTGCCTAGAGAGTTCTCAGCTATACTTTTCGTGGCTGACACTAAAGACCACACTCAGACAGCTGTATAAGGAAATAAGCTAACAGGAAACCACTCATCCAGAGGCAGTGCTCCTAGTGGCCAGAGACTTTAATTAAGGGAAACTTAAATCAGTTAAACATCAACATATTAAATGTGCAACCAGAGGGAAAAACATTATAGATCACTTGTACTCCACACACAGAGACGCGTACAAAGCTCTCCCTCGCCCTCTATTTGGTAAATCTGACCAGAACTCTATCCTCCTGATTCCTGCTTACAAGCAACAATTAAAGCAGGAAGCACCAGTGACTCTGTCTATATAAAAAGTTATCAGATGAAGCAGATGCTAAACTACAGGACTGTTTTGCTATCACAGACTGGAACATGTTCCGGGATTCTTCCGATGACATTGAGGAATACACCACATCAGTCACTGGCTTTATCAATAAGTGCATTGAGGACGTTGTCACCACAGTGACTGTACGTACATACCCCAACCAGAAGCCATGGATTACAGGCAACATTCACACTGAGAAGAAGGGAAGCTTTCAAGGTGCGGAACTGTAACCCGGAAGCTTATAAGAAACCTGCTCTGTCCTGCGACGAACCATCAAACAGGCAATGCGTCAATACAGGGCTAAGATTGAACCATAGTACACCGACTCCGACGCTCGTTTTATGTGGCAAGGCTTGCAAACTATTACAGACTACAAAGGGAAGCACAGCCGCGAGCTGCCCAGTGACACGAGCCAAGCAGACGAGCTAAATCACTGATTACCAGGACGTGTGCTCCGGGCATGTGCTGACAAGCTTGGCAGGTGTCTTCACTGACATTTTTAACATGTCCCTGATTGAGTCTGTTTCAAGCCTGTAATCAAACCCATAAATGTTGATGCTTTCTACTTTTAAACTCGGACAAAACAGAGATGCTTGTTCTAGGTCCCAAGAAACAAAGAGATCTTCTGTTGAATCTGACAATCTTAATGGTTGTACAGTCGTCTCAAATAAAACTGTGAAGGACCTCGGCGTTACTCTGGACCCTGATCTCTCTTTTGAAGAACATATCAAGACCATTTCAAGGACAGATTTTTTCCATCTATGTAACATTGCAAAAATCTGAAACTTTCTGTCCAAAAATGATGCAGAAAAATTAATCCATGCTTTTGTCACTTCTAGGTTAGACTACTGCAATGCTCTACTTTCCGGCTACCTGGATAAAGCACTCAATAAACTTCAGTTGGAGCTAAATACGTCTGCTAGAATCCTGACTAGAACCAAAAATTTGATCATATTACTCCAGTGCTAGCCTCCTACACTGGCTTCTTGTCAAAGCAAGGGGCTGATTTCAAGGTTTTACTGCTAACCTACAAAGCATTACATGGGCTTGCTCTACCTATCTCTCTGATTTGGTCCTGCCGTACATACCTACACGTACGCTACGGTCACAAGACACAGGCCTCCTAATTGTCCCCTTCTCCTATAGAGCTCCATTTTTATGGAACGGTCTGCCTACCCATGTCGGAGACACAAACTCGGTCTCAACCTTTAAGTCTTTACTGAAGACTCATCTCTTCAGTGGGTCATATGATTGAGTGAAGTCTGGCCCAGGAGTGGGAAGGTGAACGGAAAGGCTCTGGAGCAACGAACCGCCCTTGCTGTCTCTGCCTGGCCGGTTCCCCTCTTTCCACTGATTCTCTGCCTCTAACCCTATTACAGGGGCTGAATCACTGGCTTACTGGGGCTCTCTCATGCCGTCCCTGGAAGGTGTGTCACCTGAATGGGTTGATTCACTGATGTGGTCATCCTGTCTGGGTTGGCCCCCCTTGGGTTGTGCCATGGCGGAGATCTTTGTGGGCTATACTCAGCCTTGTCTCAGGATGGTAAGTTGGTGGTTGAAGATATCCCTCTAGTGGTGTGGGGGCTGTGCTTTGGCAAAGTAGGTGGGGTTATATCCTTCCTGTTTGGCCCCGTCCGGGGTGTCCTCGGATGGGGTCACAGTGTCTCCTGACCCCTCCTGTCTCAGCCTCCAGTATTTATGCTGCAGTAGTTTGTGTCGGGGGCTAGGGTCAGTTTGTTATATCTGAGTACTTCTCCTGTCCCATTCGGTGTCCTGTGTGAATCTAAGTGTGCGTTCTCTAATTCTCTCCTTCTCTCTTTCTTTCTTTTTCTCTCTCTCAGAGGACCTGAGCCCTAGGAGCCCCAGGACTACCTGACATGATGACTCCTTGCTGTCCCCAGTCCACCTGGCCGTGCTGCTGCTCCAGTTTCAACTGTTCTGCTTCTTATTATTGACCATGCTGGTCATTTTGAACATTTGAACATCTTGGCCATGTTCTGTTATAATCTCCACCCGGCACAGCCAGAAGAGGACTGGCCACCCCATATACTCTCTCTAATTCTCTCTTTCTTTCTCTCTCTCGGAGGACCTGAGCCCAAGGACCATACCCCAGGACTACCTGACATGATGACTCCTTGCTGTCCCCTCCTTGCTGTTTTTCCTAGCCACCGTGCTTCTACACCTGCATTGCTTGCTGTTTGGGGTTTTAGGCTGGGTTTCTGTACAGCACTTTGAGATATCAGCTGATGTACGAAGGGCTATTTAAATAATTTTGATCTGATGCCCCAGACACTCAACTAGCCAATAGAAGGCCAGTTTTATTGCTTCTTTAATCAGGACAATCAGGACAACAACCTCCATTGCTTCCTATTCCCTACGTAGTACAATACTTTCGGGTCAAATAGGGAACAGGGTGCCCTTTGGAACACTTCCATTATTCTGAAGGCCTGAGTTAAAACACATTTAGTATTGATTATGGTTATTGACGATGGTGATCAATACAAAACGGAGTGCCTTAATTGATCCTTGTTCTGTCTGACTGTTTATAAACCATTAGTGGTTACTGTATGTGTATTTAGGCCATTTTGGTTTATTGTATGTGTGTTTGGGCATGCAGATCACAGGAGGCTGGTGAGTGGAGGATTCTTTTCCAGCCATTACTTTGAGCCTGTCCTCCCCAATTAAGGTGCCACCAGCCACCTGTGATGCAGATACATGCAATTCTAAATTCTCACCATCTTTTTGTGTCTGTATTTCTGCAGGTGTTCTCCAAGTCACTGAATTCACATTACATCATTATCATCGTCAAGTTGAATTCCAAATCAACCTCCAGCCTCTACATGCTCCCGAGTGGCGCAACGGTCTAAGGCACTGCATCTCAGTGCTAGAGGCAATACAGACCTGGTTTGATTCCAGGCTGTATCACAACCGGCTGTGATTTTGAGTCCCGTAGGGCGGCGCCCAGTGTCGTCCGGCTTAGGGTTTGGCCGGGGTAGGCCGTCATTGTAAATAAGAATTTGTTCTTAACCTACTTGCCTAGTTAAAAATAAATAAAAACTTCCACCCAGTCCTTAGCCTCCCTCTCTGACTGTTGTCTTCTGCCACCTAGTGGACTCTGGAGGAAAGACATGGATAGGGGTGTGTCTGGAACAATGGAAACATTAGATCAGTCTACAGGATGTTAGAGTTGTTTGACTGTTTTTCTCCCTGATGATCTGTTGCAAACATTTTAATTATACGACATTGATTGTTATATAATTCTGCTTAGGCTATAATCTCTTCTTGGGGGACAGACTGATCTCAGGAAATCACATTTGGTTGTAATTGCAACGTTGACATATTTGTTGTGTTCGACATCCAACTGTAAAAGTACATGGGGAAAATGTTAATTGCCATTTTTTTCATCACTCCCTGAACTGTTATTCTCTCTTTCCACCACTAGGGGGCGACCACAGCCTTCCAGTGAGTTCCCCTATGGAACCCCTGGTGGGACACAACAGCTTTTTTTTTGCCAAATTCCATGATCAGACTTGGGCTGAGTTCCTATGGGCCCTGGGCAAAAGTAGTGCACTATATAGGGACTAGGGTGTTATTTGGGACGTTGCAATGCTTCCACGGCGACGGCATGCAGACATCTGGAAAACATTAAACAACCTGCTGGTCAAAAGAACTGGGAAAGGAGGGAGGGAAGGAGGTGAGAGAGGAGGTAGGAAGGAAGGAAAGGGAGAGGGATGGAGGGAAGGGATGAAAGGAGGGAGGGAAGGAGGTGAGAGAGGAGGTAGGAAGGAAGGAAAGGGAGAGGGATGGAAGGAGGGAAGGAAGGAGGTGAGAGAGGAGGTAGGAAGGAAGGAAGGAAAGGGAGAGGGATGAAAGGAGGGAGGGAAGGTGAGAGAGGAGGTAGGAAGGAAGGAAAGGGAGAGGGATGGAAGGAGGGAGGGAAGGAAGGAAAGGGAGACGGATGGAGGGAGGGAAGGAGGTGAGAGAGGAGGTAGGAAGGAAGGAAAGGGAGAGGGATGGAAGGATGAAGGGAAGGAGGTGAGAGAGGAGGTAGGAAGGAAGGAAAGGGAGAGGGATGAAGGAAGGAGGGAGGGAAGGAGGTAGGAAGGAAGGAAAGGGATAGGGATGGAAGGATGGATGAAGGGAAGGAAGGAGAAAGGGATTGGCGTTGGAGGTGGGGGATGGGGGAGAGAGAACCAGGAACAAAATGATTGATAGTTTACAACTGTTTTTAGCCTGGCTGTTGTTCCCTCTCCTCCCCTCCTACATGCACACACAGACACACACACGCATGTTACATTCGCTAGAGTGCAATTCTCTTCCTCCATACTAGACCTAACTGAACCACTCCCCAAAATCCCCTCCACCCATAGCAGATCCTATTTTGTCTTGGCTGCCTGCAGAGTTTGTGGGTGCTGTTTTATGGCTCAAAAACATACCGTTTCTGCTGCAATCCAGATTTTACTGAGGGAGGGAGAGAGGGGTGTGTGTGTTTGAGGTTGGGGTGAGAGAAGGAAGATCTGAATGCAATCCAGACAGATTTTCCCAGGGTCTGCTACACATTCAGTGTCTATGACCGAATATACTCACATGGTCCCGTGTGGCTCAGTTGGTAGAGCATGGCACATGCAACACCAGGGTGGTGGGTTTGATTCCCACGGGGGACCAGTATGAACCGATAGTAAAATGTACATAAATCACTCTGGATAAGAGTGTCAGCTAAAATGTACATGTAAAAATGGTGCCATATCTGTTAGAGGGAATAGAATACTGTATGTTGGTGAGAGGTCTTGTACTGTATGTTGGTGAGAGGTCTTGTACTGTATGTTGGTGAGAGGTCTTGTACTGTATGTTGGTGAGAGGTCTTGAACTGTATGTTGGTGAGAGGTCTTGAACTGTATGTTGGTGAGAGGTCTTGAACTGTATGTTGGTGAGAGGTCTTGAACTGTATGTTGGTGAGAGGTCTTGAACTGTATGTTGGTGAGAGGTCTTGAACTGTATGTTGGTGAGAGGTATTGAACTGTATGTTGGTGAGAGGTCTTGTACTGTATGTTGGTGAGAGGTATTGAACTGTATGTTGGTGAGAGGTCTTGAACTGTATGTTGGTGAGAGGTCTTGTACTGTATGTTGGTGAGAGGTCTTGTACTGTATGTTGGTGAGAGGTCTTGTACTGTATGTTGGTGAGAGGTCTTGAACTGTATGTTGGTGAGAGGTCTTGTACTGTATGTTATTAGGTTGTCTAGAACAGATGAACCAGGTTGTCTAGAACAGATGAACCAGGTTGTCTAGAACAGATGAATTAGGTTGTCTAGAACAGATGAATTAGGTTGTCTAGAACAGATGAATTAGGTTGTCTAGAACAGATGAACCAGGTTGTCTAGAACAGATGAACCAGGTTGTCTAGAACAGATGAATTAGGTTGTCTAGAACAGATGAACCAGGTTGTCTAGAACAGATGAACCAGGTTGTCTAGAACAGATGAACCAGGTTGTCTAGAACAGATGAACCAGGTTGTCTAGAACAGATGAACCAGGTTGTCTAGAACAGATGAACCAGGTTGTCTAGAACAGATGAACCAGGTTGTCTAGAACAGATGAACCAGGTTGTCTAGAACAGATGAATTAGGTTGTCTAGAACAGATGAATTAGGTTGTCTAGAACAGATGAACCAGGTTGTCTAGAACAGATGAATTAGGTTGTCTAGAACAGATGAACCAGGTTGTCTAGAACAGATGAATTAGGTTGTCTAGAACAGATGAACCAGGTTGTCTAGAACAGATGAACCAGGTTGTCTAGAACAGATGAATTAGGTTGTCTAGAACAGATGAACCAGGTTGTCTAGAACAGATGAACCAGGTTGTCTAGAACAGATGAATTAGGTTGTCTAGAACAGATGAATTAGGTTGTCCTAGTGATGTCAAATAGCAGAAAGGAGACTTATCTAGTAGACAGACAGACTGATAGCTCTAACCCTGGGTAGACAGACTGATGATAGCTCTAACCCTGGGTAGACAGACTGATGATAGCTCTAACCCTGGGTAGACAGACGGATGATAGCTCTAACCCTGGGTAGACAGACTGATGATAGCTCTAACCCTGGGTAGACAGACGGATGATAGCTCTAACCCTGGGTAGACAGACGGATGATAGCTCTAACCCTGGGTAGACAGACGGATGACAGCTCTAACCCTGGGTAGACAGACGGATGACAGCTCTAACCCTGAGTAGACAGACAGACTGATGACAGCTCTAACCCTGGGTAGACAGACTGATGATAGCTCTAGCCCTGAGTATACAGACAGACTGATGATAGCTCTAGCCCTGAGTATACAGACAGACTGATGACAGCTCTAACCCTGGGTAGACAGACTGATGATAGCTCTAGCCCTGAGTAGACAGACAGACTGATGACAGCTCTAACCCTGGGTAGACAGACTGATGATAGCTCTAACCCTGGGTATACAGACAGACTGATGATAGCTATAACCCTGGGTATACAGACTGGTAGCTCTAACCCTAGGTAGACAGACTGATGATAGCTCTAACCCTGGGTAGACAGACTGATGATAGCTCTAACCCTGGGTATACAGACTGGTAGCTCTAACCCTGTGTAGACAGACAGAGGATAGCCCTTACCCTGGGTATACAGACAGACAGATGATAGCTCTAACCCTGGGTATACAGACAGACTGATGATAGCTCTAACCCTGGGTATACAGACAGACTGATGATAGCTCTAAACCTGCGTATACAGACAGACTGATGATAGCTCTAACCCTGGGTAGACAGACAGACTGATGATAGCTCTAAACCTGGGTAGACAGACAGACTGATGATAGCTCTAAACCTGGGTAGACAGACAGACTGATGATAGCTCTAAACCTGGGTAGACAGACAGACTGATGATAGCTCTAAACCTGGGTAGACACAGATTGATGATAGCTCTAAACCTGGGTAGACAGACAGACTGATGATAGCTCTAACCCTGGGTAGACAGACTGATGATAGCTCTAAACCTGGGTAGACAGACAGACTGATGATAGCTCTAACCCTGGGTAGACAGACTGATGATAGCTCTAACCCTGGGTAGACAGACAGACTGATGATAGCTCTAACCCTGGGTAGACAGACAGACTGATGATAGCTCTAACCCTGGGTAGACAGACTGATGATAGCCCTAACCCTGGGTAGACAGACTGATGATAGCTCTAAACCTGGGTAGACACAGACTGATGATAGCTCTAAACCTGGGTAGACAGACAGACTGATGATAGCTCTAACCCTGGGTAGACAGACTGATGATAGCTCTAACCCTGGGTAGACAGACAGACTGATGATAGCTCTAACCCTGGGTAGACAGACAGACTGATGATAGCTCTAACCCTGGGTAGACAGACAGACTGATGATAGCTCTAACCCTGGGTAGACAGACAGACTGATGATAGCTCTAACCCTGGGTAGACAGACAGACTGATGATAGCTCTAACCCTGGGTAGACAGACTGATGATAGCCCTAACCCTGGGTAGACAGACTGATGATAGCTCTAACCCTGGGTATACAGACTGATGATAGCCCTAACCCTGGGTATACAGACTGATGATAGCCCTAACCCTGGGTAAACAGACTGACGATAGCCCTAACCCTGGGTAGACAGACTGACGATAGCCCTAACCCTGGGTAGACAGACTGACGATACCTCTAACCCTGGGTAGACAGAATGATGATAGCTCTAACCCTGGGTAGACAGACGGATGATACCTCTAACCCTGGGTATACAGACTGATGACAGCTCTAACCCTGGGTAGACAGAATGATGATAGCTCTAACCCTGGGTAGACAGACGGATGATACCTCTAACCCTGGGTATACAGATGGATGACAGCTCTAACCCTGGGTAGACAGAGTGACGATAGCCAAAACCCTGAGTATACCTGTAACCCTGTAGGTCTCCAGGCAGGTCACCCCTGGTCCCACCCCAAGGGGAGCAGGCAGGTCACCCCTGGTCCCACCCCAAGGGGAGCAGGCAGGTCACCCCTGGTCCTACCCCAAGGGGAGCAGGCAGGTCACCCGCGATACAAGTCAGTATTCAACGTTCATCCATGTCTGAGGATGTCGGGAGATGTTGTGGAAAGTGGCCACTAGAGGAAACAGTGAGCGCTGTTACCTCTCGTCTCATCGCTGCAACTCCCCAACGGGCTCGGGAGGTGAAGGTCAAGTCATGTGTCCTCAGAAACATGACCCGCCAAACCGTGCTTCTTAACACCCACTCGCTTAACCCAGAAGCCAGCCGCACCAAAGTGTCAGAGGAAACACCGTGATCAGCCTGCAGGAGCCCGGCCCGCCACAAGGAGTCGCTAGAGAGCGATAAGCCAAGTAAAGCCCCCCCCGGCCCAACCCCCCCTAACCTAGACGATGCTGGGACAATTGTGTGCCGCCCTAGGGGACTCCTGATTACGTCTGGTTGTGACACAGCCTGGGATCCAACCCGGGTCTGTAGTGACGCCTTTAGCACTGTGATGCAGTGCCTTAGACAGCTGCGCCACTCGGGAGGACCAGAAAGTAGTTTTATATACACACGCACACACAGAGACACACAGGGGCCACCCTAGACCCTGAGGCCAAACCCCTCAAGCATGTCACAGCCCAGGCATCTCAGGCATGCAGCAGAACCTAGATCTCTGCTCTCACAGCTACATAAACACACCCTGCCCTGCTCACCACATGTGTGACTCCCTATCACTGGGTACGGATGTGTGTGGGGGGTCAGGGGAGAGAGAGATGAATAGTGGGAAGAGGTTGTAACACTGGGTTGTGTGCGTGTATGTGTGTCCTCTCCTCCCATCCCAGGGGCCCATAACAGTGTGACTTCACCATGCTGCCTCCACCCCTCTAAATCACACTCCTCCTCTTCTACACCCCTCTACATCACACTCCTCTTCTACACCCCTCTACATCACACTCCTCCTCTTCTACACCCCTCTACATCACACTCCTCCTCTTCTACACCCCTCTACATCACACTCCTCCTCTTCTACACCCCTCTACACCCACTCCTCCTCTTCTACACCCCTCTACACCACACTCCTCCTCTACACCACACTCCTCCTCTACACCACACTCCTCCACAACACACTCCTCCTCTCCTCCACATCACACTCCTCCTCTTCTACACCCCTCTCCATCAGACTCCTCTCCTCTACATCACACTCCTCCTCCTCTCCTCCGCATCACACTCCTCCTCTCCTCCACATCACACTCCTCCTCTCCTCCACATCACACTCCTCCTCTCCTCCACATCACCTCCTCCTCTCCTCCACATCACACTCCTCCTCTCCTCCACATCACACTCCTCCTCTCCTCCACATCACACTCCTCCTCTTCTACACCCCTCTCCATCAGACTCCTCTCCTCTACATCACACTCCTCCTCTCCTCCACATCACACTCCTCCTCTCCTCCACATCACACTCCTCCTCTCCTCCACATCACACTCCTCCTCTCCTCCACATCACACTCCTCCTCTTCTACACCCCTCTCCATCACACTCCTCTCCTCTACATCACACTCCTCCTCTCCTACACCCCTCTCCGTCACACTCATCCTCTCTTAACACCCCTCTCCATCACACTCCTCTCCTCTCCGTCACACTCATCCTCTTCTACACCCCTCTCCGTCACACTCATCCTCTCCTACACTCCTCTCCGTCACACTCATCCTCTCCTACACCCCTCTCCGTCACACTCATCCTCTCCTACACCCCTCTCCGTCACACTCATCCTCTCCTACACCCCTCTCCGTCACACTCATCCTCCCCTACACCCCTCTCCGTCACACTCATCCTCTCCTACACCCCTCTCCGTCACCTCATCCTCTCCTCCGTTCCTACACCACTCCACAACTCCCTCACTCCTCCGTTCCTACACCATTCCACAACTCCCTCACTCCTCCGTTCCTACACCATTCCACAACTCCCTCACTCCTCCGTTCCTACACCACTCCACAACTCCCTCACTCCTCCGTTCCTACACCACTCCACAACTCTCTCACTCCTTCGTTCCTACACCACTCCACAACTCCCTCACTCCTCCGTTCCTACACTCCTCCACAACTCCCCTTCACCCGTTCCTCTCCACTCCTCTTCTCCACCTTTCCACCCATCAACTCCTCCACCTCTCCATTGCTCCACTCTTCTGTTCTGAGGAAGGAGGAGAAGAGACAGCAGCAGATGAGAGAGACCTGGGTGATTATTGTAATATATTATATTACACAAACACATTCTGACTGTCTTATTCTCCTCTGTCCCTCCCTCTATGACCCGCTGTCTGTCTGTCTCGGTCTCTCTCTGACCCGCCCTCTCAATCTGTCTGTCTGTCTCGGTCTCTCTCTGACCCGCCCTCTCAATCTGTCTGTCTGTCTCACTCTCTCTCTGACCCGCCCTCTCAATCTGTCTGTCTGTCTCGCTCTCTCTCTGACCCGCCCTCTCAATCTGTCTGTCTGTCTCGGTCTCTCTCTGACCCGCCCTCTCAATCTGTCTGTCTGTCTCGCTCTCTCTCTGACCCGCTCTCTCTCTGACCCGCCCTCTCAATCTGTCTGTCTGTCTCGCTCCCTATCTGACCCGCCCTCTCAATCTGTCTGTCTGTCTGTCTGTCTCTGTCTGTCTCTGTCTGTCTCTGTCTGTCTCTGTCTGTCTGTCTGTCTGTCTGTCTGTCTGTCTGTCTGTCTGTCTGTCCCGCCCTCTCTCTCTGTCCCGCCCTCTCTCTCTGTCCCGCCCTCTCTCTCTGTCCCGCCCTCTCTCTCTGTCCCGCCCTCTCTCTCTGTCCCGCCCTCTCTCTCTGTCCCGCCCTCTCTCTCTACCTGTCTCTCTCTGACCCGCCCTCTCTCTCTGTCTGTCTGTCTGTCTGTCCCGCCCTCTCTCTCTACCTGTCTCTCTCTGTCCCCCCTCTCTCTCTGACCCGCCCTCTCTCTCTCTGTCTGTCTGTCCCGCCCTCTCTCTCTGACCCGCCCTCTCTCTCTGTCTGTCTGTCTGTCCCGCCCTCTCTCTCTACCTGTCTGTCTCTGTCCCCCCCTCTCTCTCTCTGTCTGTCTGTCCCGCCCTCTCTCTCTGACCCGCCCTCTCTCTCTGTCTGTCTGTCTGTCCCGCCCTCTCTCTCTACCTGTCTCTCTCTGTCCCCCTCTCTCTCTGACCCGCCCCTCTCTCTCTCTGTCTGTCTGTCCCGCCCTCTCTCTCTGACCCGCCCTCTCTCTCTGTCTGTCTGTCTGTCCGCCCTCTCTCTCTACCTGTCTGTCTCTGTCCCCCCTCTCTCTCTGACCCGCCCCTCTCTCTCTGTCTGTCTGTCCCCCCTCTCTCTGACCCGCCCTCTCTCTCTGTCTGTCTGTCCCCCTCTCTCTCTACCTGTCTGTCTCTGTCCCCCCTCTCTCTCTGTCCTGCCCTCTCTCTACCTGTCTGTCTCTGTCCCCCTCTCTCTCTGTCCTGCCCTCTCTCTCTACCTGTCTGTCTCTGTCCCCCCTCTCTCTCTGACCCGCCCTCTCTCTCTGTCTGTCTGTCCCCCTCTCTCTCTACCTGTCTGTCTCTGTCCCCCCTCTCTCTCTGACCCGCCCCTCTCTCTCTGTCTGTCTGTCCCGCCCTCTCTCTCTGACCCGCCCTCTCTCTCTGTCTGTCTGTCTGTCCCGCCCCCTCTCTCTCTACCTGTCTGTCTCTGTCCCCCCTCTCTCTCTGACCCGCCCTCTCTCTCTGTCTGTCTGTCCCCCTCTCTCTCTGACCCGCCCTCTCTCTCTGTCTGTCTGTCCCCCTCTCTCTACCTGTCTGTCTCTGTCCCCCTCTCTCTCTGTCCCCCTCTCTCTCTACCTGTCTGTCCCTTCCTCTCTGTCCCCCCTCTCTCTCTACCTGTCTGTCCCTTCCTCTCTGTCCCCCCTCTCTCTCTGTCCCCCTCTCTCTCTACCTGTCTGTCCCTTCCTCTCTGTCCCCCCTCTCTCTCTACCTGTCTGTCCCTTCCTCTCTGTCCCCCCTCTCTCTCTGTCCTGCCCTCTCTCTCTACCTGTCTGTCCCCCTCTCTCTCTACCTGTCTGTCCCTTCCTCTCTGTCCCTCCCTTCCTCTCTGTCCCTCCCTCTCTCTCTGTCCCTTCCTCTCTGTCCCTCCCTTCCTCTCTGTCCCTCCCTCTCTCTCTGTCCCTTCCTCTCTGTCCCTCCCTTCCTCTCTGTCCCTCCCTCTCTCTCTGTCCCTTCCTCTCTGTCCCTCCCTTCCTCTCTGTCCCTCCCTTCCTCTCTGTCCCTCCCTCTCTCTCTGTCCCTTCCTCTCTGTCCCCCCCTCTCTCTCTCTAGTTCAGGTATTCCTAAACTGGGGCATGTACAATGCCATCAGGGGTACGCCAAATAAAAATGTGATTCACAGCTTTCTTTTTTTTTTTTTACTGTCTGGGTGAGGTGTTTGTCTCACCTGAGTATCCCCGTTTTACTGTCTGGGTGAGGTGTTTGTCTCACCTGAGTATCCCCGTTTTACTGTCTGGGTGAGGTGTTTGTCTCACCTGAGTATCCCCGTTTTACTGTCTGGGTGAGGTGTTTGTCTCACCTGAGTATCCTCGCTTTACTGTCTGGGTGAGGTGATCCTCGTTTTACTGTCTGGGTGAGGTGTTTGTCTCACCTGAGTATCCTTGTTTTACTGTCTGGGTGAGGTGTTTGTCTCACCTGAGTATCCTCGTTTTACTGTCTGGGTGAGGTGTTTGTCTCACCTGAGTATCCTTGTTTTACTGTCTGGGTGAGGTGTTTGTCTCACCTGAGTATCCTTGTTTTACTGTCTGGGTGAGGTGTTTGTCTCACCTGAGTATTCTTGTTTTACTGTCTGGGTGAGGTGTTTGTCTCACCTGAGTATCCTCGTTTTACTGTCTGGGTGAGGTGTTTGTCTCACCTGAGTATCCTCGTTTTACTGTCTGGGTGAGGTGTTTGTCTCACCTGAGTATCCCCGTTTTACTGTCTGGGTGAGGTGTTTGTCTCACCTGAGTATCCCCGTTTTACTGTCTGGGTGAGGTGTTTGTCTCACCTGAGTATCCCCGTTTTACTGTCTGGGTGAGGTGTTTGTCTCACCTGAGTATCCTCGCTTTACTGTCTGGGTGAGGTGATCCTCGTTTTACTGTCTGGGTGAGGTGTTTGTCTCACCTGAGTATCCTTGTTTTACTGTCTGGGTGAGGTGTTTGTCTCACCTGAGTATCCTCGTTTTACTGTCTGGGTGAGGTGTTTGTCTCACCTGAGTATCCTTGTTTTACTGTCTGGGTGAGGTGTTTGTCTCACCTGAGTATCCTTGTTTTACTGTCTGGGTGAGGTGTTTGTCTCACCTGAGTATTCTTGTTTTACTGTCTGGGTGAGGTGTTTGTCTCACCTGAGTATCCTCGTTTTACTGTCTGGGTGAGGTGTTTGTCTCACCTGAGTATCCTCGTTTTACTGTCTGGGTGAGGTGTTTGTCTCACCTGAGTATCCCCGTTTTACTGTCTGGGTGAGGTGTTTGTCTCACCTGAGTATCCCCGTTTTACTGTCTGGGTGAGGTGTTTGTCTCACCTGAGTATCCCCGTTTTACTGTCTGGGTGAGGTGTTTGTCTCACCTGAGTATCCTCGCTTTACTGTCTGGGTGAGGTGATCCTCGTTTTACTGTCTGGGTGAGGTGTTTGTCTCACCTGAGTATCCTTGTTTTACTGTCTGGGTGAGGTGTTTGTCTCACCTGAGTATCCTCGTTTTACTGTCTGGGTGAGGTGTTTGTCTCACCTGAGTATCCTTGTTTTACTGTCTGGGTGAGGTGTTTGTCTCACCTGAGTATCCTTGTTTTACTGTCTGGGTGAGGTGTTTGTCTCACCTGAGTATTCTTGTTTTACTGTCTGGGTGAGGTGTTTGTCTCACCTGAGTATCCTCGTTTTACTGTCTGGGTGAGGTGTTTGTCTCACCTGAGTATCCTCGTTTTACTGTCTGGGTGAGGTGTTTGTCTCACCTGAGTATCCTCGTTTTACTCTCTGGGTGAGGTGTTTGTCTCACCTGAGTATCCTCGTTTTACTGTCTGGGTGAGGTGTTTGTCTCACCTGAGTATCCTCGTTTTACTGTCTGGGTGAGGTGTTTGTCTCACCTGAGTATCCTCGTTTTACTGTCTGGGTGAGATGTTTGTCTCACCGGAGTATCCTCGTTTTACTGTCTGGGTGAGGTGTTTGTCTCACCTGAGTATCCTCGTTTTACTGTCTGGGTGAGGTGTTTGTCTCACCTGAGTATCCTCGTTTTACTGCCAAAAATAAAAAGCAACCTTCTAGTGTTCAGCGAGAATGTCAAATACAGGTAACCTAGTCAAATAATTAATATCCAATCACATTAACCGTTACTCACCCAATCACATTAACCGTTATTCATCCAATCACATTAACCGTTATTCATCCAATCACATTAACCGTTATTCATCCAATCACATTAACGGTTACTCATCCAATCACATTAACGGTTACTCATCCAATCACATTAACCGTTACTCACCCAATCACATTAACGTTTACTCACCCAATCACATTAATTGTTACTCACCCAATCACATTAATTGTTACTCACCCAATCACATTAATTGTTACTCACCCAATCACATTAATTGTTACTCATCCAATCACATTAACCGTTACTCATCCAATCACATTAACCGTTACTCATCCAATCACATTAACCGTTACTCACCCAATCACATTAACCGTTACTCACCCAATCACATTAACGTTTACTCATCCAATCACGTTAACCGTTACTCACCCAATCACGTTAACCGTTACTCACCCAATCACGTTAACCGTTACTCACCCAATCACGTTAACCGTTACTCACCCAATCACGTTAACCGTTACTCACCCAATCACGTTAACGTTACTCACCCAATCACGTTAACCGTTACTCACCCAATCCGTTAACCGTTACTCACCCAATCACGTTAACCGTTACTCACCCAATCACGTTAACCGTTACTCACCCAATCACGTTAACCGTTACTCACCCAATCACGTTAACCGTTACTCACCCAATCACGTTAACCGTTACTCACCCAATCACGTTAACCGTTACTCACCCAATCACGTTAACGTTACTCACCCAATCACGTTAACCGTTACTCACCCAATCACGTTAACCGTTACTCACCCAATCACGTTAACCGTTACTCACCCAATCACGTTAGCCGTTACTCACCCAATCACGTTAACCGTTACTCACCCAATCACGTTAACCGTTACTCACCCAATCACGTTAACCGTTACTCACCCAATCACGTTAACCGTTACTCACCCAATCACGTTAACCGTTACTCACCCAATCACGTTAACCGTTACTCACCCAATCACGTTAACCGTTACTCACCCAATCACATTAACCGTTACTCACCCAATCACATTAATTGTTACTCACCCAATCACATTAATTGTTACTCACCCAATCACATTAATTGTTACTCACCCAATCACATTAATTGTTACTCACCCAATCACATTAATTGTTACTCACCCAATCATGTTAACCGTTACTCACCCAATCACGTTAACGTTTACTCATCCAATCACGTTAACGTTTACTCACCCAATCACGTTAACCGTTACTCACCCAATCACGTTAACCGTTACTCACCCAATCACGTTAACCGTTACTCACCCAATCACGTTAACCGTTACTCACCCAATCACGTTAACCGTTACTCACCCAATCACGTTAACCGTTACTCACCCAATCACGTTAACCGTTACTCACCCAATCACGTTAACCGTTACTCACCCAATCACATTAACCGTTACGTTCTCTCAGAACTTCCACTAACGGTCCGTATGGAGCCAAACGCAGCTGCTGCTCATTCCGTTTGCTCCAAAAGGTATTAAGGTTTAAAAAAAGTAAGGCCCTGCGTCCATAGAGACACATACCAGGTCTACTGGTAGTACTGCTACTACCAGCAATACTACACCTGCACCTGTCGACCACACAAGTTGTTCTGCTTCCCACGAGCACATCCAATGCTAGCATCAGTAATCTACATTTGTTGTTAGCCCAGCTAGCATGGATACTGACAGCTGTGAATCTGATGCAACCGAAGAGCTACTACCCCCTTCCCTGGGAAAGCACCGAGCAACAGACAGGGATGTAGGAGAACTACGTTGATTTGGGGTTCACTTATATTGGGAGTAGTGCCTTTCCTCAGCCACAGTGTGTTATATCTGCAAAAGTACTAGCTCACAACTCAATGAAACCTTCACTCTTGCGCAGACATTTAGAAACAAAACATGCCAATTTGAAAAATAAGCCACAGGAGTGTTTTGAGTGAGAAATAAGGTGACTTTCGAGGAGTAAGACGTATAAAAGCAACAGATCCCATTAATAAGAAGGAGCTAGAAGAGTCTTATATGGTGAGTTACTGAGTGGCTGGGACAGGCAAGGCCCATACTATTGTGGAGGACTTCATTCTTCCTGCTACTGTGGATATGGCTGGGACAGGCAAGGCCCATACTATTGTGGAGGACTTCATTCTTCCTGCTACTGTGGATATGGCTGGGACAGGCAAGACCCATACTATTGTAGAGGACTTCATTCTTCCTGCTGCTGGACAATGCTGGGGAAAAAAAACAAAAAACTATACAGACAGTGACTTCATCAAACACTTTCACAACGCATCAGTGACATGGCAGGAGATGTTTTGAAACAATTACTGCTTCGCATACAAGCCAGTGATTTCTGTGTGTTACAGCTGGATGAGTCGACAGACGTGGCGGGCCTGGTATATGTCTGTTACAGCTGGATGAGTCGACAGACGTGGCGGGCCTGACACAGCTCCTGGTATATGTCTGTTACAGCTGGATGAGTCGACAGACGTGGCGGGCCTGACACAGCTCCTGGTATATGTCTGTTACAGCTGGATGAGTCGACAGACGTGGCGGGCCTGGTATATGTCTGTTACAGCTGGATGAGTCAACAGACGTGGTGGGCCTGACACAGCTCCTGGTATATGTCTGTTACAGCTGGATGAGTCAACAGACGTGGCGGGCCTGGCACAGCTCCTGGTATATGTCTGTTACAGCTGGATGAGTCGACAGACGTGGCGGGCCTGGCACAGCTCCTGGTATATGTCTGTTACAGCTGGATGAGTCGACAGACGTGGCGGGCCTGGCACAGCTCCTGGTATATGTCTGTTACAGCTGGATGAGTCGACAGACGTGGCGGGCCTGGCACAGCTCCTGGTATATGTCTGTTACAGCTGGATGAGTCGACAGACGTGGCGGGCCTGACACAGCTCCTGGTATATGTCTGTTACAGCTGGATGAGTCAACAGACGTGGCGGGCCTGACACAGCTCCTGGTATATGTCTGTTACAGCTGGATGAGTCGACAGACGTGGCGGGCCTGACACAGCTCTGGTATATGTCTGTTACAGCTGGATGAGTCAACAGACGTGGCGGGCCTGACACAGCTCCTGGTATATGTCTGTTACAGCTGGATGAGTCGACAGACGTGGCGGGCCTGACACAGCTCCTGGTATATGTCTGTTACAGCTGGATGAGTCAACAGACGTGGCGGGCCTGACACAGCTCCTGGTATATGTCTGTTACAGCTGGATGAGTCGACAGACGTGGTGGGCCTGACACAGCTCCTGGTATATGTCTGTTACAGCTGGATGAGTCAACAGACGTGGTGGGCCTGACACAGCTCCTGGTATATGTCTGTTACAGCTGGATGAGTCGACAGACGTGGCGGGCCTGGCACAGCTCCTGGTATATGTCTGTTACAGCTGGATGAGTCGACAGACGTGGCGGGCCTGACACAGCTCCTGGTATATGTCTGTTACAGCTGGATGAGTCAACAGACGTGGCGGGCCTGACACAGCTCCTGGTATATGTCTGTTACAGCTGGATGAGTCGACAGACGTGGCGGGCCTGACACAGCTCCTGGTATATGTCTGTTACAGCTGGATGAGTCAACAGACGTGGCGGGCCTGACACAGCTCCTGGTATATGTCTGTTACAGCTGGATGAGTCGACAGACGTGGCGGGCCTGACACAGCTCCTGGTATATGTCTGTTACAGCTGGATGAGTCAACAGACGTGGCGGGCCTGACACAGCTCCTGGTATATGTCTGTTACAGCTGGATGAGTCGACAGACGTGGCGGGCCTGGCACAGCTCCTGGTATATGTCTGTTACAGCTGGATGAGTCGACAGACGTGGTGGGCCTGGCACAGCTCCTGGTATATGTCTGTTACAGCTGGATGAGTCGACAGACGTGGTGGGCCTGACACAGCTCCTGGTATATGTCTGTTACAGCTGGATGAGTCGACAGACGTGGCGGGCCTGACACAGCTCCTGGTATATGTCTGTTACAGCTGGATGAGTCGACAGACGTGGCGGGCCTGGCACAGCTCCTGGTATATGTCTGTTACAGCTGGATGAGTCGACAGACGTGGTGGGCCTGACACAGCTCTGGTATATGTCTGTTACAGCTGGATGAGTCGACAGACGTGGCGGGCCTGGCACAGCTCCTGGTATATGTCTGTTACAGCTGGATGAGTCGACAGACGTGGTGGGCCTGACACAGCTCCTGGTATATGTCTGTTACAGCTGGATGAGTCGACAGACGTGGCGGGCCTGACACAGCTCCTGGTATATGTCTGTTACAGCTGGATGAGTCGACAGACGTGGCGGGCCTGACACAGCTCCTGGTATATGTCTGTTACAGCTGGATGAGTCGACAGACGTGGCGGGCCTGACACAGCTCCTGGTATATGTCTGTTACAGCTGGATGAGTCGACAGACGTGGCGGGCCTGACACAGCTCCTGGTATATGTCTGTTACAGCTGGATGAGTCGACAGACGTGGCGGGCCTGACACAGCTCCTGGTATATGTCTGTTACAGCTGGATGAGTCGACAGACGTGGCGGGCCTGACACAGCTCCTGGTATATGTCTGTTACAGCTGGATGAGTCGACAGACGTGGCGGGCCTGACACAGCTCCTGGTATATGTCTGTTACAGCTGGATGAGTCGACAGACGTGGCGGGCCTGACACAGCTCCTGGTATATGTCTGTTACAGCTGGATGAGTCGACAGACGTAGCGGGCCTGACACAGCTCCTGGTATATGTCTGTTACAGCTGGATGAGTCGACAGACGTGGCGGGCCTGGCACAGCTCCTGGTATATGTCTGTTACAGCTGGATGAGTCGACAGACGTGGTGGGCCTGGCACAGCTCCTGGTATATGTCTGTTACAGCTGGATGAGTCGACAGACGTGGTGGGCCTGACACAGCTCCTGGTATATGTCTGTTACAGCTGGATGAGTCAACAGACGTGGTGGGCCTGACACAGCTCCTGGTATATGTCTGTTACAGCTGGATGAGTCGACAGACGTGGCGGGCCTGGCACAGCTCCTGGTATATGTCTGTTACAGCTGGATGAGTCGACAGACGTGGTGGGCCTGACACAGCTCCTGGTATATGTCTGTTACAGCTGGATGAGTCGACAGACGTGGCGGGCCTGGCACAGCTCCTGGTATATGTCTGTTACAGCTGGATGAGTCGACAGACGTGGTGGGCCTGACACAGCTCCTGGTATATGTCTGTTACAGCTGGATGAGTCGACAGACGTGGCGGGCCTGGCACAGCTCCTGGTATATGTCTGTTACAGCTGGATGAGTCGACAGACGTGGTGGGCCTGACACAGCTCCTGGTATATGTCTGTTACAGCTGGATGAGTCGACAGACGTGGCGGGCCTGGCACAGCTCCTGGTATATGTCTGTTACAGCTGGATGAGTCGACAGACGTGGCGGGCCTGACACAGCTCCTGGTATATTTCTGTTACAGCTGGATGAGTCGACAGACGTGGCGGGCCTGGCACAGCTCCTGGTATATGTCTGTTACAGCTGGATGAGTCAACAGACGTGGTGGGCCTGACACAGCTCCTGGTATATGTCTGTTACAGCTGGATGAGTCAACAGACGTGGCGGGCCTGGCACAGCTCCTGGTATATGTCTGTTACAGCTGGATGAGTCAACAGACGTGGTGGGCCTGACACAGCTCCTGGTATATGTCTGTTACAGCTGGATGAGTCGACAGACGTGGTGGGCCTGACACAGCTCCTGGTATATGTCTGTTACAGCTGGATGAGTCAACAGACGTGGTGGGCCTGACACAGCTCCTGGTATATGTCTGTTACAGCTGGATGAGTCAACAGACGTGGCGGGCCTGGCACAGCTCCTGGTATATGTCTGTTACAGCTGGATGAGTCGACAGACGTGGGCTGGGCCTGGTATATGTCTGTTACAGCTGGATGAGTCGACAGACGTGGCGGGCCTGACACAGCTCCTGGTATATGTCTGTTACAGCTGGATGAGTCAACAGACGTGGTGGGCCTGACACAGCTCCTGGTATATGTCTGTTACAGCTGGATGAGTCAACAGACGTGGCGGGCCTGGCACAGCTCCTGGTATATGTCTGTTACAGCTGGATGAGTCAACAGACGTGGCGGGCCTGGTATATGTCTGTTACAGCTGGATGAGTCGACAGACGTGGTGGGCCTGACACAGCTCCTGGTATATGTCTGTTACAGCTGGATGAGTCAACAGACGTGGTGGGCCTGACACAGCTCCTGGTATATGTCTGTTACAGCTGGATGAGTCAACAGACGTGGCGGGCCTGGCACAGCTCCTGGTATGTCTGTTACAGCTGGATGAGTCGACAGACGTGGCGGGCCTGGTATATGTCTGTTACAGCTGGATGAGTCGACAGACGTGGCGGCCTGACACAGCTCCTGGTATATGTCTGTTACAGCTGGATGAGTCAACAGACGTGGTGGGCCTGACACAGCTCCTGGTATATGTCTATTACAGCTGGATGAGTCGACAGACGTGGCGGGCCTGGCACAGCTCCTGGTACATGTCTGTTACAGCTGGATGAGTCAACAGACGTGGCGGGCCTGACACAGCTCCTGGTATGTCTGTTACAGCTGGATGAGTCGACAGACGTGGCGGGCCTGGCACAGCTCCTGGTATATGTACGTTACGTTTATGGGGGGTCAATTAAGGAAGATATCCTCTTCTGCTAACTGCTGGAAACCAGGACAACAGGACAACAGGAGATGATATTTTTAAAGTACTGGACAGTTTTGTGACATCAAATGGATTTTGGTGGTCAAGATGTGTTGGTATCTGTACTGATGGCGCAAAAGCCATGACAGGGAGACATAGTGGAGTGGTAACGTGCGTGCAAGCAGTTGCTCCCGACGCCACTTGGGTACATTGCAGCATCCACCAAGAGACTCTTGCTGCCAAAGGAATGCCTGACAGCTTGAAATATGTTTTGGACACTACAGTGAAAATGGTTAAAGCAAGGCCCCTGAACTCTCGTGTATTTTCTGCACTATGCAATGATATGGGCAGCGACCATGTAACACTTTTACGACATACAGAAGTGTGCTGGTTATCATGGGACAAAGTACCGACACGTTTTTGTTAAATTGAGAGACAAGCTTAAAGTTGTCTTAAAGTTGTCTGATGACGTGTGTTTAATGACTCTACATATGATGATGTGTGTTTAATGACTCTACATATGATGACGTGTGTTTAATGACTCTACATATGATGACGTGTGTTTAATGACTCTACATATGATGACGTGTGTTTAATGACTCTACATATGATGACGTGTGTTTAATGACTCTACATATGATGACGTGTGTTTAATGACTCTACATATGATGACGTGTGTTTAATGACTCTACATATGATGACGTGTGTTTAATGACTCTACATATGATGACGTGTGTTTAATGACTCTACATATGATGACGTGTGTTTAATGACTCCATATGATGACGTGTGTTTAATGACTCTACATATGATGACGTGTGTTTAATGACTCTACATATGATGACGTGTGTTTAATGACTCTACATATGATGACGTGTGTTTAATGACTCTACATATGATGACGTGTGTTTAATGACTCTACATATGATGACGTGTGTTTAATGACTCTACATATGATGACGTGTGTTTAATGACTCTACATATGATGACGTGTGTTTAATGTCTCTACATATGATGACGTGTGTTTAATGACTCTACATATGATCACGTGTGTTTAATGACTCTACATATGATGACGTGTGTTTAATGACTCTACATATGATGACGTGTGTTTAATGACTCTACATATGATGACGTGTGTTTAATGACTCTACATATGATGACGTGTGTTTAATGTCTCTACATATGATGACGTGTGTTTAATGACTCTACATATGATGACGTGTGTTTAATGACTCTACATATGATGACGTGTGTTTAATGACTCTACATATGATGACGTGTGTTTAATGACTCTACATATGATGACGTGTGTTTAATGACTCTACATATGATGACGTGTGTTTAATGACTCTACATATGATGACGTGTGTTTAATGACTCTACATATGATGACGTGTGTTTAATGACTCTACATATGATGACGTGTGTTTAATGACTCTACATATGATGACGTGTGTTTAATGACTCTACATATGATGACGTGTGTTTAATGACTCTACATATGATGACGTGTGTTTAATGACTCTACATATGATGACGTGTGTTTAATGACTCTACATATGATGACGTGTGTTTAATGTCTCTACATATGATGACGTGTGTTTAATGACTCTACATATGATGACGTGTGTTTAATGTCTCTACATATGATGACGTGTGTTTAATGACTCTACATATGATGACGTGTGTTTAATGACTCTACATATGATGACGTGTGTTTAATGACTCTACATATGATGACGTGTGTTTAATGACTCTACATATGATGACGTGTGTTTAATGACTCTACATATGATGACGTGTGTTTAATGACTCTACATATGATGACGTGTGTTTAATGTCTCTACATATGATGACGTGTGTTTAATGACTCTACATATGATGACGTGTGTTTAATGACTCTACATATGATGACGTGTGTTTAATGTCTACATATGATGACGTGTGTTTAATGTCTCTACATATGATGACGTGTGTTTAATGACTCTACATATGATGACGTGTGTTTAATGACTCTACATATGATGAGCGTGTTTAATGTTTAATGTCTACATATGATGACGTGTGTTTAATGTCTCTACATATGATGACGTGTGTTTAATGTCTCTACATATGATGACGTGTGTTTAATGTCTCTACATATGATGACGTGTGTTTAATGACTCTACATATGATGACGTGTGTTTAATGACTCTACATATGATGACGTGTGTTTAATGTCTCTACATATGATGACGTGTGTTTAATGACTCTACATATGATGACGTGTGTTTAATGACTCTACATATGATGACGTGTGTTTAATGACTCTACATATGATGATGTGTGTTTAATGTCTACATATGATGACGTGTGTTTAATGACTCTACATATGATGACGTGTGTTTAATGACTCTACATATGATGACGTGTGTTTAATGACTCTACATATGATGACGTGTGTTTAATGACTCTACATATGATGACGTGTGTTTAATGACTCTACATATGATGACGTGTGTTTAATGACTACATATGATGACGTGTGTTTAATGACTACATATGATGACGTGTGTTTAATGACTACATATGATGACGTGTGTTTAATGACTCTACATATGATGACGTGTGTTTAATGACTCTACATATGATAACGTGTGTTTAATGACTCTACATATGATGACGTGTGTTTAATGACTACATATGATGACGTGTGTTTAATGACTACATATGATGACGTGTGTTTAATGACTCTACATATGATGACGTGTGTTTAATGACTCTACATATGATGACGTGTGTTTAATGACTCTACATATGACGTGTGTTTAATGACTCTACATATGATGACGTGTGTTTAATGACTCTACATATGATGACGTGTGTTTAATGACATATGATACGTGTGTTTAATGACTCTACATATGATGACGCGTGTGTTTAATGATGTCTCTACATATGATGACGTGTGTTTAATGACTCATATGATACATATGATGACGTGTGTTTAATGACTCTACATATGATGACGTGTGTTTAATGACTCTACATATGATGACGTGTGTTTAATGACTCTACATATGATGACGTGTGTTTAATGACTCTACATATGATGACGTGTGTTTAATGACTCTACATATGATGACGTGTGTTTAATGACTCTACATATGATGACGTGTGTTTAATGACTCTACATATGATGACGTGTGTTTAATGACTCTACATATGATGACGTGTGTTTAATGACTCTACATATGATGACGTGTGTTTAATGACTCTACATATGATGACGTGTGTTTAATGACTCTACATATGATGACGTGTGTTTAATGACTCTACATATGATGACGTGTGTTTAATGACTCTACATATGATGACGTGTGTTTAATGACTCTACATATGATGACGTGTGTTTAATGACTCTACATATGATGACGTGTGTTTAATGACTCTACATATGATGACGTGTGTTTAATGACTCTACATATGATGACGTGTTTAATGACTCTACATATGATGACGTGTGTTTAATGTCTCTACATATGATGACGTGTGTTTAATGACTCTACATATGATGACGTGTGTTTAATGACTCTACATATGATGACGTGTGTTTAATGACTCTACATATGATGACGTGTGTTTAATGACTCTACATATGATGACGTGTGTTTAATGACTCTACATATGATGACGTGTGTTTAATGACTCTACATATGATGACGTGTGTTTAATGACTCTATGATGATGATGACGTGTGTTTAATGACTCTACATATGATGACTCTACGTGATGTTTAATGACTCTACATATGATGACGTGTGTTTAATGACTCTACATATGATGACGTGTGTTTAATGACTCTACATATGATGACGTGTGTTTAATGACTCTACATATGATGACGTGTGTTTAATGACTCTACATATGATGACGTGTGTTTAATGACTCTACATATGATGACGTGTGTTTAATGACTCTACATATGATGACGTGTGTTTAATGACTCTACATATGATGACGTGTGTTTAATGACTCTACATATGATGACGTGTGTTTAATGACTCTACATATGATGACGTGTGTTTAATGACTACATATGATGACGTGTGTTTAATGACTCTACATATGATGACGTGTGTTTAATGACTCTACATATGATGACGTGTGTTTAATGACTCTACATATGATGACGTGTGTTTAATGACTCTACATATGATGACGTGTGTTTAATGACTCTACATATGATGACGTGTGTTTAATGACTCTACATATGATGACGTGTGTTTAATGACTCTACATTTAATGACTCTACATATGATGACGTGTGTTTAATGACTCTACATATGATGACGTGTGTTTAATGACTCTACATATGATGACGTGTGTTTAATGACTCTACATATGATGACGTGTGTTTAATGACTCTACATATGATGACGTGTGTTTAATGACTCTACATATGATGACGTGTGTTTAATGACTCTACATATGATGACGTGTGTTTAATGACTCTACATATGATGACGTGTGTTTAATGACTCTACATATGATGACGTGTGTTTAATGACTACATATGATGACGTGTGTTTAATGACTCTACATATGATGACGTGTGTTTAATGACTCTACATATGATAACGTGTGTTTAATGACTCTACATATGATGACTTGTGTTTAATGACTCTACATATGATGACGTGTGTTTAATGACTCTACCACGTGTGTTTAATGACTCTGATGACGTGTGTTTAATGACTCTACATATGATGACGTGTGTTTAATGACTCTACATATGATGACGTGTGTTTAATGACTCTACATATGATGACGTGTGTTTAATGACTACATATGATGACGTGTGTTTAATGACTCTACATATGATGACGTGTGTTTAATGACTCTACATATGATGACGTGTGTTTAATGACTCTACATATGATGACGTGTGTTTAATGACTCTACATATGATGACGTGTGTTTAATGACTACATATGATGACGTGTGTTTAATGACTCTACATATGATGACGTGTGTTTAATGACTCTACATATGATGACGTGTGTTTAATGACTCTACATATGATGACTTGTGTTTAATGACTCTACATATGATGACGTGTGTTTAATGACTCTACATATGATGACGTGTGTTTAATGACTCTACATATGATGACGTGTGTTTAATGACTCTACATATGATGACGTGTGTTTAATGTCTACATATGTGACGTGTGTTTAATGTCTCTACATATGATCACGTGTGTTTAATGACTCTCTATGATGACGTGTGTTTAATGACATATGATGTGTTTAATGACTCTACATATGATGACGTGTGTTTAATGACTCTACATATGATGACGTGTGTTTAATGACTCTACATATGATGACGTGTGTTTAATGACTCTACATATGATGACGTGTGTTTAATGACTCTACATATGATGACTACATATGATGTGTTTAATGACTCTACATATGATGACGTGTGTTTAATGACTCTACATATGATGACGTGTGTTTAATGACTCTACATATGATGACGTGTGTTTAATGACTCTACATATGATGACGTGTGTTTAATGACTCTACATATGATGACGTGTGTTTAATGACGTGTGTTTAATGACTACATATGATGACGTGTGTTTAATGACTCTACATATGATGACGATGTGTTTAATGACTCTACATATGATGACGTGTGTTTAATGACTCTACATATGATGACGTGTGTTTAATGACTCTACATATGATGACGTGTGTTTAATGACTACATATGATGACGTGTGTTTAATGACTCTACATATGATGACGTGTGTTTAATGACTACATATGATGACATGTGTTTAATGACTCTACATATGATGACGTGTGTTTAATGACTCTACATATGATAACGTGTGTTTAATGACTCTACATATGATGACGTGTGTTTAATGACTCTACATATGATGACGTGTGTTTAATGACTCTACATATGATGACGTGTGTTTAATGACTCTACATATGATGACGTGTGTTTAATGACTCTACATATGATGACGTGTGTTTAATGTCTACATATGATGACGTGTGTTTAATGACTCTACATATGATGACGTGTGTTTAATGACTCTACATATGATGACGTGTGTTTAATGACTCTACATATGATGACGTGTGTTTAATGACTACATATGATGACGTGTGTTTAATGACTCTACATATGATGACGTGTGTTTAATGACTCTACATATGATGACGTGTGTTTAATGACTCTACATATGATGACGTGTGTTTAATGA
Source organism: Oncorhynchus gorbuscha (assembly GCF_021184085.1). Classification (NCBI taxonomy): domain Eukaryota; kingdom Metazoa; phylum Chordata; class Actinopteri; order Salmoniformes; family Salmonidae; genus Oncorhynchus; species Oncorhynchus gorbuscha. The sequence continues at coordinate 31,193 of NW_025748555.1, forward strand.
CTACATATGATGACGTGTGTTTAATGACTCTACATATGATGACGTGTGTTTAATGACCCTACATATGATGACGTGTGTTTAATGACTCTACATATGATGACGTGTGTTTAATGACTACATATGATGATCGGTGTTTAATGTCTACATATGATGACGTGTGTTTAATGTCTCTACATATGATGACGTGTGTTTAATTTAATGACTCTACATATGATGACGTGTGTTTAATGACTACATATGATAACGCAGCGTTTAATGACTCTACATATGATGACGTGTGTATTAATGACTCTACATATGATGACGTGTTTAATGACTCTTACATATGATGACGTATTTAATGACTCTACATATGATGACGCAGGTTTAATGTCTCTACATATGATGACGGTGTTTAATGTCTACATATGATGACGTGTGTTTAATGACTCTACATATGATGACGTGTTTAATGACTCTACATATGATGACGGTGTTTAATGACTCTACATATGATGACGTGTGTTTACGACTCTACATATGATGACCTGTGTTTAATGACTCTACATATGATGACGGTGTTTAATGTGTTTAATGACTCTACCATATGATGACGTGTGTTTAATGTCTACATATGATGACGTGTGTTTAATGACTCTACATATGATGACGTGTGTTTAATGACTCTACATATGATGACGTGTGTTTAATGACTCTACATATGATGACGTGTGTTTAATGACTCTACATGATGACGTGTGTTTAATGACTCTACATATGATGACGTGTGTTTAATGACTCTACATATATATGATGGCGTGTGTTTAATGACTCTACATATGATGACGTGTGTTTAATGACTCTACATATGATGACGTGTGTTTAATGACTTACATATGATGACGTGTGTTTAATGACTCACATATGATAACGTGTGTTTAATGACTCAAGCATGATGACGTGTGTTTAATGACTCTACATATGATGACGTGTGTTTAATGACTCTACATATGATGACGTGTGTTTAATGACTCTACATATGATAACGTGTGTTTAATGACTCTACATATGGGAGACGTGTGTTTAATGACTCTACATATGATGACGTGTGTTTAATGACTCTACATATGATGATGCAGGTTTAATGACTCTACATATGATGACGTTGTGTTTAATGACTTACATATGATGACGTGTGTTTAATGTCTCTACATATGATGACGTGGTGTGTTTAATGACTCTACATATGATGACGTGTGTTTAATGACTCTACATATGATGACGTGTGTTTAATGACTCTACATATGATGACGTGTGTTTAATGACTCTACATATGATAACGTGTGTTTAATGTCTCACATAATGACTCTACATATGATGACGTGTGTTTAATGACTCTACATATGACACGTGTGTTTAATGACTCTACATATGATGACGTGTGTTTAATGACTACATATGATGACGTGTTTAAGCTCTACATATGATGACGTGTGTTTAATGACTCTACATATGATGACGTGTGTTTAATGTCTCTACATATGATCACGTGTGTTTAATGTCTACACACGTGTGACGTGTGTTTAATGTCTCTACATATGATCACGTGTGTTTAATGACTCTACATATGATGACTTGTGTTTAATGACTCTACATATGATGACTTGTGTTTAATGTCTACACACGTGTGACGTGTGTTTAATGTCTACACACGTGTGACGTGTGTTTAATGTCTACACACGTGTGACGTGTGTTTAATGACTCTACACATGATGACGTGTGTTTAATGTCTCTACATATGATGACGTGTGTTTAATGACTCTACATATGATGACGTGTGTTTAATGACTACATATGATGACGTGTGTTTAATGACTCTACATATGATGACGTGTGTTTAATGACTACATATGATGACGTGTGTTTAATGACTACATATGATGACGTGTGTTTAATGACTCTACATATGATGACGTGTGTTTAATGACTCTACATATGATGACGTGTGTTTAATGTCTACATATGATCACGTGTGTTTAATGACTCTACATATGATGACTTGTGTTTAATGACTCTACATATGATGACTTGTGTTTAATGTCTACACACGTGTGACGTGTGTTTAATGTCTACACACGTGTGACGTGTGTTTAATGTCTACACACGTGTGACGTGTGTTTAATGACTCTACACATGATGA